>NW_018407523.1:9648-78494 GCF_002113885.1 Mizuhopecten yessoensis
CCGATGCAACTCTAAGATCTAATCAACTGTACGTGTGGTCTTGTCGATCTTGTTCAGTCTTTTTACTATCGGAAATGTCCCAAACATAAAATAATGTAAACATACTGGCATATATACCATAGAAAATTATGAAATTAACGGTCGAAAGTGTCAAACATGTAAAACAAAATATCCTCAAATGACATTTTATGAAGAACCAACAGATACATGTTTTAGTTGAAGCACTACACGGTTTGAAAAAACGAACCTTGACATACGTTCTAGGTTTTATTGGTCAATAATGTCATAATAATATAGTTAAAAACTTATGGTACTTCAGGGTCTAGGGTAGTAACATTAAGTGTTTTTCTCGCGAAGATATATCCTTTGTTTCCTTGAATGAATTACCTTGGCCAGTGTGGAAAGTGCAACAATTAAGTTTGTTAAATTTCCCAAGAAAGCTAAGGACATTTTATGGAATGAAGATACTTTGTCTGTACCGTTACCTTAACTGCTACATTTTAATTTATCTTGACAAACTTTGAAGTTTACGGGTGTTGCATTGTGATATCAAACAGTATTGAAAGGCAGGTGAGCGATACATGCCCATTTGATCTCTTGTCCAATAGGCATTAGCATTTCCCTATGCAAGGGTTTGATTGAAAAACAAAATGTTCATACAGTAGACAATTCTGAGGTAAGCCAGACTAAACGATCCGGGGTCACTTTAAGGCACATTTTTTTCAAACGTTCCCATTATAAGTTATTATTCCTGCAGATTTGAATTAAGATTCTAGAAAACATAAGCTCAATGCATACATTTCAAAGGAAAACCTGTCATTTCTGTTATTATATCTTCATAAAATTTCTATATTCAAGCAAATATATTGAACGTTTGTCACCAGATTTGACGCCAGGATTTTCAAATGTGAAAATTGTTGGAACCTTTTTTTTGTTATAAACACATTCAAATTGAGGTATATATAATAAGATATAGAAAATGTTATAAAGAGTAATATCGAGGTTAATTCACTTAAACATATCACGTTTTCTTGTCATAGTCCTGTGTTTCACAAAGGTTGTAACGACTACAAAAATAAGTCTTATGGAAGAAAGCTACAGTAAACGGGTAGAATGATGAAAACAGACTCAGAATTCGTTTTGCATGCAGTAGACATTAAATTAATTTAATCGTTATTTTTGTGTATTATTTTGATGATAAGATCGGCGAAATTTAGATAAAATTGTAAAACAGTTACATGTACTAAATACACGTGTAAGAAGGAAATAAACAATAAATGAATACAGCAGTCTTACAAGACACGTTCATATACTTATGAAATGAAACCAGCAACATGACAAAATTTTATTCAAAATGTCAATCTATTTAGACTTGTTATTATTTATATTCTTATCAATCAGATGAGCAACACATACAGCAAAAAGGTCGATTCGCTGGCTATAAAATATACCTGTCAAATACAACAGATTGGGGAAACACTGATATCTGTCATACCGACACAACCTCTACACAAAGTATGGTGGACCTAACTCCACGAATCACATCATGTACAGGCAACATAGGAACATCATGTATCGCAATTTAAACAATTCACCACCCGGGCTGTTATGCCCTTGCTATTTAGGCTATGTAAGTGGTGATATTTGCTTACCCCAAATAACATGCTTCGTTCATGGTGATTTGTCTGAAATGTGTAGCAAATTTACTCCAATGCATATTGCATGCTGTTTGAGATATCCAGATTAATCCCTATACCCGGCTATTATCAAATATCGAAATATCTAAAATACTTTGCCGCGCCAATTTTTATTTTTATTGTCAGTAAGCTATCAGACTGTTCGTAGTTCACAAAGTTTATGACACGACACATTATCTACTAGCTCAGACGAGTTTGTTATCATGATTCGTCTTTCAAGTCACTTTCCAGAATAAGGATTTGGCCGTTCGAACAACTGACACCCTTGCATTCACCACAACATGGGGTACATTCCAATCCATGCTTTCTACAGCTGCATCGCTTTGAGTCGCAGTTTGTTTTACAATTGCACCGGATAACTTTTAAAAGCAGTTCCGGTGCTGGTGGTAGGTGGGTCCTCATAGGAAGCAGTCTATCATTGGCGATATACCATCCCCATTCACACGGTGACAAATGCTCGGCTGGTCGTATCCACTGCTGTACCTGCAGATAGACTCGTTTGCTGTGATTAGCAGCAGCAGCAGTTGTCGGTGGCAATGTATGCACCTGTACACAAGTTGTGCTCAACATGACTTTGTTGGAGAATTTCTTGTACCGAAGTGTGTCCAGTCCGTCGGTGTGCTCGCCGTTGTATAGTGCTACAATTACTTTTTCCCCTGCTGCTACAACCTCCTCGTGCGACGCCTTCCTACAAAACACACCAGCCAGTTCTTGGAAGTAAGAGTCACCTTACACCTTTTTCAATGGGGCTCCTTTTTTCCGATGCCAAAGATTCGAGACGTGGTGTCACATCCTGTAATGGCATGTACAAATGGCATGAGGGCACACGTGCTGGGTCCAAGGATTTTCTTCGTTTCGTTGATGTCCCATATCTTCATTTTCTTAGTTCCTGATTGTACAGATTGGAAGAAAATGTCATTGGCGTCCAGATCAGAATGGAACAGCAACAACACAAGAAGATCCGTGTCCTCACCTATCAACACTGTAGCGATGTCACGGGCGCTCTCCACAGCTGTTTGCACGATTAATACATCGGCATCGCCTATCGCGTGAACTGTCCGGCATCCACTAAGTTCTAAGTTCGCTCAACATGTTTAGGAAGTTTTGTTTGTTTTCGGCATTGGCAAGGAAGAGTTCTTTCTTTGACCTGAAAGGCATGTTCTCTGTAAAGGCGAACTTTGCACCAATGGCTCCTCCTGTTCGTCGTACGTGGGTTATGTCCTTTGTAGACGGACCAGCCGAGTATCCATCGAACACTACTGTGGGATGATTGTAGTTTCGAATCACGTACTCCACGTACTTCTGACAAATATCGGAGAATATCGACCCTCTTGTCCAAGGAATGCGATGGAGCAGCGACCCGCCGTCAAGTACGAAATGTACTTGTGCACGTGGTGGCGTGGAATGACACTCACCCAATCCCCATATGGCATCAGCGAGTGCTGGTTTCTGTGCAGGTCGTGGAAGTCCAGATGAATCGAACAAAGACGACGGGTAACTGCTCAGTTCATAGCCAAAGATATGGGAGGCGTCCTCATCAAGTCGGTTTGCTGCGGCAATAAGTCTTTGAAAAAGTAGCTGAGGGTCAACGTGGATTGTTTCACCGTCTACTTTAATTGTCGATTTGGTACTAAGGGTAACTGCCTGCTCACTTCTTTTAAAGACATGTTCCGCAACATTCCGACCTTCCATAGATTTCAAGATTTTGTTCCCGACGTCCCGAGCCTTGTCTGCATTTACCTTTACGTTGGCAGTTTCTCCTGTCTCGATATTGCGCAGATGGACATCCTCTTGGAACGGTTTCCGGTCCACAAAGAAGTTGAGGAACGTCATCGTATCCTTCTTATCCCTCTCTTTCCTGGATCGTCCGCTATCCTTGTGTTGCTCGCTGGTGTGGTAGTTTACATCAGTAAATTCCTGTATGGCACTGTTCATGTCCGCACATGATGGCATCGAGAGAAGCCATTGTGCCCGTTGACCCTCGGTCATTCCACGACCTCTTGTCAATCCACCAGATGTTTTCACGCTCCTCATCAGCACTTGCTCGATAATCAAATCAGTGGAAAGTCCAGCCCAGTACCGATCACTTCTGCGTATTACATGGTGTCCTGTTTGGAAGGCCATGTGGATCAGAGGATGTTCACGTTCAAGTGCTTGCATAGTTTGGAGGTACATGTATGCGGACTTGGTGTAGAGATTGTGGCCGGATGCAGCGAAGAAAGGCATCATTTCTTGCACTGTCTGTAGGTGAAGATCCCAATTTCCTGTGCGTTCCGCTTTAATAAATTGTCGAAGGATATCGATCATCTCCATATACTGCATCCACAAAGTAGCTGTGCGAAGAGTTCCCATGGACGCTTTGTAAGAGTCCAGTACTTCTTTAATGCGGTCAAGTACATCATCTTCACATACGGTTCTTGTTGATATCTCTCCGTTCAACAGCATATCGTACATTCTTCCTGCCTCAGCTNCAGTGGAAAGTCCAGCCCAGTACCGATCACTTCTGCGTATTACATGGTGTCCTGTTTGGAAGGCCATGTGGATCAGAGGATGTTCACGTTCAAGTGCTTGCATAGTTTGGAGGTACATGTATGCGGACTTGGTGTAGAGATTGTGACCGGATGCAGCGGAGAAAGGCATCATTTCTTGCACTGTCTGTAGGGGAAGATCCCAATTTCCTGTGCGTTCCGCTTTAATAAATTGTCGAAGGATATCGATCATCTCCATATACTGCATCCACAAAGTAGCTGTGCGAAGAGTTCCCATGGACGCTTTGTAAGAGTCCAGTACTTCTTTAATGCGGTCAAGTACATCATCTTCACATACGGTTCTTGTTGATATCTCTCCGTTCAACAGCATATCGTACCTTCTTCCTGCCTCAGCTAGGTCATCATTCCTTTCATCCTCAAGAGATGAAACTATCGAATCGCCACTAGGCTCCGAATCCATGTCATCATCATTACTCGCTCTGGTAGAATCTGTGGTTTGGGCCTGTTGTATTTCTGCGAAATCCTCTGTATTGTCGTCTGTCTCCATGGAGGTATGGTTATCAATCGTTAAATCTGATACAGGGTCTTCTTCGCATGAGTGATGAGGGAGCGGGCACTGAAACGCGTTGGACAATATGATGGCATTTAATGCAGCATCTATTAGAAAATGTCCCCTGACAGCCCTTGCGACAGCTTTACCACTTAGCATGTGACTCACAGCGTTTGGAGCGTATACAGTTTCCAGCAATAAAACACAATATTGATAATATGTTCTATTATACAGATTGCAGGTAAAAGCAGTTTGACAATATCGGATTGGGGATGGGCCATTTGATCGTATGTAGACCCCCAACCCCCCACTCCCCTATCCCCTTATCTATTTTTTTGGAATGATGGTGCTTGCAAGCTTAAGTGGACAGGGAGATCTTTAGAGCTGGGTAAGTTCGGTCTATAATGGGTTTTTTAAGTAATGTATTCGCACTATTTTTTGGGAAAATGTCCTATCTTCCATAAATAGTAAACAAAAACAAAAAACAAACCATTCCGTATCGTATTATATTGCTTTTGACGGTATCTCAAGCGTCTGTCCAATTAAATACCGTCAGGACCCTTATATATATATAATTCGTGGTGTCGAACTTGCAGCCCCCCCCCATGCTCCCATAAAAAGACTAAGTCAATAAGCGAATAAGCAATGTCATTTGTATGTGTTTAAATGTCACTTATAATTGCAATGACGTGTATACCTGCACAACAAACTGTTAAGTACATTTAATTACCATCTACATTATGTATGTCGTAGACCGGATCAAACCAGTGTGTACGGCAACTATAGGGTTCCATAGTTTTATTTTTCGTACGGAATATACACTGGTCCAGTCATTCAAAAAATAATTTTAATCAAATAACCGTTTCTACACGGTTAAAATTAAATCGAACTCTGGTATAATAATTGTTTTGAACCCTGACATCACTTAGTTTGGTAAAATTTCAGTGTTTATGAACCTGTTGTACGGCACGGTTTTACGATTCGGGACTCGAGCAGACAACACTTTCCAACCAAGTCAAACACGTACACTCAGCATACACAATAACATTTTTATATCATGTTACATGTATATATACAGTGTAAGTGATCATTATATTTCAATGTCTGTCACCACTCACCATATTTACAACAGCTTTCTGTCAAGTCGTCATAAATAAGTCTGCTCACAGAATATAAACAAACGTGCTTGCTGGTAGGATTTATCTCCCTTTGCACCTACGGCTACACATACGCGCAATATATTATCAACATATTTTTGCACACTTTAATCGGAAAATCCAATATGTTCCCCTATTTAGATTTTTCTAGACTTTTCGTATGTTTTAATTACATATATTCTGAGTGCAATCCAACAAGAATGGTCTTTGTTGGAATTAGGTGCGGGTCAAACCGTAGGCTGACTGGTCTATAAAGGCATACAAATGATATTATGGTTGCAGCTTTGAATTCAGATAATAGAAATCATTAGCTCCATGCATACATTTCAGGGGAAACACTCACATCTCTGACACACTCATACGACGTAAGGGGTAATATCGCGGATTATTCAGAAGAAGAAAAAACGTCACGTATCTGTTGTTAGGATCCCGTGTTTTACAAAGGTTGAAAAATCGACAGGAATCACGGTCAGCATTGGTGTTCCTAGCTGTATATATTAAAATTTATTTAACCGTTTATTTTTTGTCTGTAATTGTTCACAGCTAAATTCAGCGAACAAATAGATAACATTGTAAACCAGTTATGGAGTATAAGAAAGAAATGATTAAAAAATGGCTAATACTGTCTGACAGGATACATATTATATATTAATGGAATGAAAGCAGAAACGAAACAAATTTGTATTCCAAATATCAATACACTTAAACTTGTGATTATTAACATTTGTATTCATTCAGATGAGGGATCATTAGTGCAAAAAGGTCGATTCGCTGGTCATCAAATATACCTGTCAGATACTACAACAGGTTGGAGAAACAGTGGCAGCTGTTCTACAGACACAACTTCTACACAAAGTATGGTGGACCTAACTCCACGAATTACATCATGTACAGGCAACACCCGATACCTGACAATTTACGTCGACCGTCAAACACAAACTTACCCTTGGTACTCTACACAAGCTATACTGGAGCTCTGTGAAGTACAAGTTTATGGTGAGTGTATTCGTGCAGTAGTGTGATGTGAACCATTGATACGTCATATGATATATATAGTCTCCATTTTGTTGTGTTGTATGTGTATGTCATTCGTGCCCTGAAACCTTAAATTAACGAACTAAAGATTGTGTATGAGACAAATAAACTAAACTGACAAGAATGAAACATAAGAATAGTATTTGTCGCAATTTGAACAATTCACCACCCGGGCTTTTATGCTCCTGCTATTTAGGCTATGTAAGTGGTAATTTTTGCTTAACACAATTAACATGCTTCGTTCCTGTTAATTTATCTGGAATGTGTAGCAAATTTACTCCAATTCATACTGCATGTTGTTTGAGATATCCAGATTAACCCCTATACCCGGCTATTATCAAATATCGAAATATCTAAAATACTTTGCCGCGCTATGTAACGTACAATGTACAATGTACAACGCGTCAAGGTTGTGGAAATCTGCTCGTTTAGATAATAGCTTTAATATTATTGAAATAAACAACATGATGACAAAGATTGCAAGAAAATCATAAAACCACAACCTATCAATGGTTTGGATCACTATGTTATGCAAAGGGAGACAAATCTTACAAAAAAAAAAAATCGAAAATATTAGAGTAGAATCAAAAGAATTATTTTTTTCACACGTATACCTATTGAACATCACGAACCATGTAAATTAAAAAAAAAACTTGACTGATATTCATATTTTATTTGTTTTTTTTCAATAAATGATTCCTATCGTAGTAAGATCCTTTTATTTTTCCATCCGGGCCAACAAATGTGAATTATATATGATGGAAAAACAGGTTTCATTCTTGTTGTAAAAGCAATAGTATAAAAATCTATTATTTTTCTTTCTTATTTTAATATATATGTGTTCTGTGCATGTAATCCTAAACTGTCAACATATAATTAGCACCTGCTGCAGAACTAGTACTCATTTTAAAGGCCGGTCAAAATACTCTTTTTTCAGTAGCCACTTGTATAATGCATGACACCTAATATAGAGACAAACTAATATAAAATTACTTTAGACATTGAAATTGTATAATTGATTTTAATTTATTTGAAGCGCATATGATCAGGTAATTTTCTGTTACTTTATATAAGATGTTCAAGTTTTTTTTTACTTTTTGTTACACAAATACACAATTAATGGACTTTATTCGTGGCTTGTTTTGTTGCAAATACTTTTGGTGAGAGATCATAGCCTTAATCAATTCAATCAAAAAAAATAATAGCTGCTTTGTATTGATGTTCATATTTCAATGTACCATACTTCTGTATTTAGCGCAAAAATGATAAAGTTCGATTAAGAAGGAAAGGATATTTGAACATATTGCATCATAAGAGATACAAATTCCAGGTTGTCCAGTAGGAAAATATGGTAACAGTAACTGTGGTAGCAACTGTGATACAACATGTGTTAATAGCCTGTGTCATCCTAACAGCGGCCAGTGTACATGTAGGTAAATACATTTTAAGTAGATTTTTCAATTGTAATAGACGAATGTTCATATCGATATATATCAAACAAATGTGAAAATTGACAAAACTCCAGGAATTATACAAAAATGTGTTATTCACAAAAGAAGACATTGCATTTTGCACAAATATTGCCATTGTTTCAGATATTCAGTGTTACTAGGCACCTGAAGAGCAAATACATTGAACAGTTTGTCATTTACACATTTATTTATATATCATTAGAATATAAGATAATTTCATTCGTTGACATACAAATTACATCACGAATGTTTTCCATTAAGTTGTTTACTATTGGTTTCATTATCTCATTATTGTTTTCTTGATTTCAACGAAGTGCCATTGTCTATAATACTAGTATACTAACTGTTAGATTACTATTAAATTCTGTACTATTTTATCACATTGATAATTGTAGTTTAATACTTTGAATCAGCAGTGATTACGTAATAACACACTCATTATTATACACAGTAACGACTTATTACTTTTAGACTGTGCGCCGGGATTTTATAAGTCCGGGCTTGTTTGTACAGCATGTCCGACAAATTGTTTGAATGGCGTGTGCAATGTGGAGTCCGGTGTTTGCTCAGGTTAGTAAAACGTCATTCTCTCATTCCATGTGTAAGATAGAGCTGTCAAGGGTAAGAAAGGGGTGTGGGAAATTTCTATCTTACATCCCATTTCATGTGACGTGACGTCACAATGGCTACACAATGACGTGACGTCACGAGTTTGGAAATATCCGATGCTGCAATGTGGAAAAGGCGACGTGATTAAATTTAAACCTTTTACGATATATTGACCGTATACCTTAGAAAGATGTGATCATTTATTCTGCGCAAACTTTGTTTGGAATTATGGAGTATTCTAAATCTGGCTGACAGATTCGTTTTCGTATAAAAAGGTCATATGAAAAATTGATATTTTCAAAATGGTTGCCAGTCCAAACTCATTTTCGTGGTTTCTGAGCTTATATGACTCTTTTATGCCCAAGGGTGTAGGATAGGGAAATTCCACCCTTGGGATTTATAAATTTGGCAAAACCCATCGGGTGGAATTTCCCTATATTACATCCCTGGGCATGTAAGAGTCTTATAAAATACCTATATCTATGATTAAAACATACAATATTGTTTTTTTGGTGAGTTTATGATAAACATGCAGTGATGTGTAGATGAACCAGGAATAAAGTTACAGTATTGTTTTACTCTTGCTGGCCTAAACTGATTTTTGTATTGCTTTCCTAGTAGTCTCAATTTCAGCCATTATTGTGGCTAACATTATAGTAATCGGACATATGTTGTCATCTTATTAACTGTGTGTTGTAGTTTATACATATATAAGTGAAAAATAAATCGAAATTGTATTATTGAATTTTGATATAGAACTATTTTGACATCGTGTCTCTAATGGCGATCGATGTGATCGATATTGGCCAGCAAAGTTCACCGTATACAGAATATAATAGAGTATGATGTTTCAAAGGTATAACTCATACACTTTATATTCCAATCAGTCAATTTTGATTTTGTTACAGCAACTTACAGATGAAAAATGTTACGTTTGATACAGATGAACCACTCTACATTTACTATAACGGTGTTTGCGGCTTTAGAGGAAAAAATTCATAATGCCCGTGCGCTACCAAAGCTGTGTCAATCACATTGATTGTTAATGCTATTTCAGCGGAGTTCAATGAAATAAACATTGTCTTATATCTATACAAATACATGTACTTTGTCACCCTTTTAGTACTAATTTGATAATATTGCACATTTGGTAATATATTTGTAATATCACCTTTTTCATTAAGGCCTTAATGAAATATGGTCTTGGATTTAATTTGACTTCACTTGTTTGATTTAAAAGTACCTGATGTGCTTTATAATGTTTTGTCGAAACACCATCCAATAATTGACTGTACCGTGTGTATTCAGCTTTTGTCAATTCGATCGACATTTATGATCAATAATGTCCGGAAAACTGTCAGGGGGAAATGTATGATCAAAGAAACAGTTTCTGTGAAGGAACGTGTACGTAGGCAATGGTACGATTGATCAAATACATATTTAAATAGGACTGCAGGAGCTATTCTGGTTCAGATAAAAGTTCTCCTGACACAAAAAGCATTTTCAATGACATGGTTAGTTTGAAAGTCTACTTTCATATAGCCAAATATGTAGTTGTTTGCATCCTCATAATATTGATATCACGGAATACGGTAGTGCCGATTGAAACTAAAAACGGATATGAATGACGGTTTAGTTGTGAATCTGATCCCCTTCCATTCTCTTATCATCACAGACAAAACCTTTCCTTAGCGTAATTGCATATGTATTCAAAGCATACTGCACCACTTACGTAAAAGGAAATCCATCCTTCCGCATTTTGTTTTGTTTATGCTGCTCTTCAAACGTGAATGTTTGTGACTAAAGGTACATCGCTTTATGTTGCTAACCTTTATCAGTTTAAATGTTTGTATTTCATTCTAGAACGAAAATAAGCATTTGTACTGGGGATTAATTAAAAGCAATTATGTGATGCTTGTTTGGTTTAAACGAGTTCAAACGTGTTCTCTCGAAAACGTATTTTGACATCCATTAATGCAACCATTCACACAAGGATACGATGGTTTCCTTATTCTAGGAATTATGAAGTGAAAAGCTATTTTGTATACTCTTGTATGTTGTGATTTGCGGACATGTTATTGTTTTTCGTTTCCATTATGTTTTCTTTGATGTATTTGTTAAGAATTACTCAAAATTCAACCAAATTGATTTGAAACATTAAACCATTGCTACATGTGTATTTCGGTAGAGTAAACAAAACACTTATTGCATATTTAATATGCCATGGCCTTCTGCTTTGATGATACTATCCATAACGGAAAAAATGTTTATCCGATATTAATTTCATACCTTATCAGATTGTGAAAACAGTTTCTTCGGACCTTTTTGTGTTGCCTGTTCCCCGAACTGTGCCGATCCTATTTGCGACAAAATATCAGGAAATTGTGATCGTAAGTTCTTCTATTAACAAAAGGAGCAGGGAGTGTTGATACAAGTACTATTATTTCCAACTCATTTGCTTTAAGTAGCTTTAACGACTTTGTTAAGTAATTATAATTATTAGCGTTGGTACCCATTGGTATTTTTTTATATGTTTTCAATACATATTTTAGAATATAATGCAGGTCTTCACAGCAATAAAGACAAATATAGGTATGTTTTGGGGTATGTATTTCTTTACTTTAACGGAGAGGTAATGTTTTAATTGTTTTAATTGTGTCACTCGTTTTGACTTATTGTTTTGCCAGCACCTCCAGGTAAAGTTTTGATACAAATAATTGAAATTCACCGTAAAGTGAACGGAAATTTGGATCCTGAGGAATTAAACATCTTTAAAAAGGCGATTTATGCCTTCTGCGACAATGTATTTTTTTCTATTCATGTTCTTTAATCATATATTTCCCAGCAAAAATTAAAGTCTCCAAGGTTGATTGATTGATAGGTTTTACGTCCGCGTATTTCGGTTATCCAGCAGACTTCTCCACGGTTTAAGTCCCTTCGTATTTATTGTGTCATTGCATAGGAAGATATCCGTTAATCATTCAGTTCACTGCGATATGCATACATGTTTGTACTACCATGTCATACATACTATTATTAAATACAAAATAACGTGTTATACATACTGACGTGTCGTAAATACTGGATATCGCTTACACATGTTTCCTTTTATTAGTGGTAAGAAAGAAAACACTTCAAAACGTATCCTTTTGGTGTAATAAACAAATTTGATAGATTATTAATAGCCTATAGAATTGTTCATGTATTGGTGTAGAATATTTTAATGGCTTCTGCGGAATACAATGCACAAATGAAAATAACTTCAATTTCGACCAACTTGTGATTAGTATAAGTAGGAAAACGTGATTTATAATTGTTGTAATATAAATTAAGTGCATTCATTTGTCAATGATTTATATTATATATATATATTATGAGATTAGAAAATTCTTTTCCGATTTCAAGTTAATCAGGTGTCGTGGTATCCATCTTTCCTGGTTGTCTTAAAAAGACAAAATTAGTAATATTTAGTTCTTTGAAAGAAAGATAAAATTTGATTTAAATGAATTCCAAACAATTGATTAAATTTACAGACTGTCTTGTTGGATTCTATGGCAATATGTGTATTCAGACCTGTCCAGCCAACTGTAAAAACAACACATGTTCCCAGGACAACGGTAACTGTACTACAGGTATATCATCATATTGATCGTTAAATATTTAAATACTGAACAAGTCTAAGACTTTCATATAATTTGCGTACATGTATACTTATTCCCATTCACATTACGGGTGATATACTATTTATCAATCTGCTTGTTCCTTATGTTCTTAATTTTTCAGCTTGTCTAACTTATCAGCTAAATTGATAATATCGGGGTTTTTTAATCTTAGCAACTGTGAACTCGTGTTTAAATCAAGGTTAAACAGTATGTCAAACTCAAATCTTACCTTTGCACTTAAATAATAATGATTTGTTTGTTTGTTTATGTTTAACGGCCCATCGACGGCTGTGGTCATTTAGGGCCATGGTGATTTTTTTTGATTTTTTTTTTGATTTTTTTTTAACAAACATGTGAGTAGCGAAGATAATAATAATAAAAGAGATAACGAATAGATGATATGGAATATGTGATATATCTAACGTCAAAAAGGGTAAGGTGGGTTAAAAGACATCAGAGTCTATAGAATAGACCGATGTCTTTCAAATAGTTAAATCATGCCTTCGAGTCCACGGAACTGAAAAGAGTTTTCATATCTGGGACTCGAAAGTAGTTATCACGAATGTGTTTAAAATCGGAACATTCTATTAAAAAATGTTCCACTGTAAATGGAGTGTCACATGCGTGGCATGAAGGTAGATCTTCTCGTTTTAAAAGGTACGAATGAGTAGGATATGTATGCCCAGTACGGAGCCGAGCGAGGACAACTTCCTCTGTACGATCTTTCCGACTGGGAATAGAATATTTTAAGTTTCGGTTGTACCTTAAAAAGTGTGTTGGTGGTCTCTCGAGACCAGCGTTGCTGCCATTCATTTTGAATGGCTGTACGAATAGTAGGTTTAAAATCTGTGTATGGTAGTTTGATATTTGTTTGTTGGAGATTTAATGGATTTTTTGCTTCCATGTCAACACATTCGTTGCCTTTAATTCCGACATGCTCGGAATCCATAGTAAAGTTATTTGAGGCTTTTTTAAGAAACGAGATATTCGAAGAACAAGGTTTTGTACGAATGTGTTTCTAGGATCTCGTAACTGTAAAATATGTAGGACAGATAAAGAGTCTGAACATATGATTGCCTTTTTAATGCGGTATTCATAATAATAATGACATCAGATGTATCAATAAGTAATCCCAGTAACGTACGCTTTCTACAACTATTCTGTTTGTTTGCTTTGGGGGTATTTTTTTAAGAACCAAAAAACACTAATACATGTATCTTATATCATGACTAAAGAGTGTAATCGTCTATCGCATATGCATAAATCTTTACATGTACATAAACATTCAGCATAGAGCTTTGTGAAATATTTTGTACTTGTTTATTTTATTTTTCCTAACACATAGTTGATACTTTCAGGATGTGATTCAGGATACCATGGCAACATGTGTCAACAACCGTGTCCAACAAATTGCAAAGACAGAATTTGCAGGCAGGATACTGGTAACTGTGAAGGTGAATATAGGTTTCATAAACGTGTAACTGTATTTGATAAGCGCCAAATCTAAAATGGTGGGTGGTCGAAAAATAAGGCAGGGATGTGTCACCACCTACCTTTATGATCAATATAAACACAACCTTTGTAAGTTATCCTTCATCACTGTTAAACAGGTTTCCCTTGATTTTCGGCCAACACTTAGCCTGACTTGAGACTTGAAGACGCTGACCCGGTGTTTCATTTGATATTAGGCTCCTCCGATCACACAGTTAGAATTGCTGACCTGCAAAGTCTGGTTTGGCTCGGGTGGTACAGTGAATAGAGCTCTTGCCTTTCACTTAGGCGGGGCTCGATACCTCGATCGGACATGAACGGATATGAGGGTCACCTGCCCGACCACATGGGTTTTCTCTGGGTACTCCGGTTTCCTCCCACACTAAGACCCCCGCGCGCTAACATCAAGGCCAACAAGAGTGATTTGTATAACTTGAAATAACTTGTTTCATAATTATTGTAAACTAAATAAACTTTATCTATGTACATTGTATATATATATTTATCTGATTTTATCGCGGACTGATCATCATTAAGCGAACCAGGCTTTGACCATATAGGTAATCTGTAATTTTTCTTATGGAAGTTTGTAATCAATGTTTCATTCGTCAAATCAGGAAAAGTTACATTTTCACTAAAATATCGCTTTTTTATAGAATACATATTTTTCAATATTTTACTTTTAAAAAGGTAATAAATATAGATATTATATATTATCTCTTATTTTCAACTAACCTTTTCATAATAACAAAAATAGTTCATTGATGTTTTTCGCAACTTCAAACGAACAACATACACAGACCAAGTTATGTATGATGTTTTTTTAGCTTGTGTCAATGGGTACCATGGCAGCCAGTGTGACCAATCGTGTTCAGACAACTGTCAAGACAAACTTTGTGACCAATATAGCAGTGTGTGTGCAGGTATAACATCGATGCTATACTTTCTTTTAGCAATATTTCGATTTAACAAAAAAAGGGGAATTGAAGGAAAATGTTGGTGGACTAAACTCTTTAAATCCTATCTACCATATCATGATTTCTTATATTTCTATATTATCTCTCCTTTAAGATTAACAGAACATGATAGTGTCAATTTAAATATACATGTATAACTAAACTAAATTATAAACTTTAAAAAGTAATTCTGCTGAAATAAGTAATACACCATTACATTATAAAACAATAAACATACTGTCATTGAGAAAATAGACAATTTGTACTCTCGATGTAAATGAATAAATACTTGGTTGTAGTATTTTGTGGAAAATGAATATTAAGTCGAAAGATTAGTTCATGCTAGCATGTCGGATGTTAGTTTAATATGACAGCACATTTGTTAACATACTGTGAGCATTTCCCCTTCAATAAGCTTTACTTATATTTTAACTAATACAGGATCTCAAATCGAACTGGATTTTCACGTATCTTTTTACGTTAATATTGATTTAAATACACCACGTCAAATTATTTGTCACGTTTCTTAAGCTTGCACTTATGGGTACTATGGCGATCAATTATGTGCAAATAACTGCAAAAACAAAATATGTGGTAAAGAAAACGGAATGTGTACATGTACTCAGTAAATGTTATCATTTGTTTTCATTTTTACCAAAAGTGTTAATATAATTAGGTAGCATTACCTTTAAACTATTAAGTCGTTTAATGTCACAGTAAGTTTATATTTCCGTTGCTAAATGGCTATAAGATTCTTTTTACTACGTATCATTATCATATCAAAGTTTTACAGAAAAAAATTGTGCCAAATGATCATAATATATCGTAAATAAGACAATGTATTCCGTAATTACTATTTACTTTCATGTAATTAAAATAAATTGCTTTGCATATATCTCAATTGAAACAATGGCTTATTCGATCAATATCTGCCTCAATAGACAATTTTAATCCAAAATTGTACTCTTATGTATGCAGTTTTCTCTTTATGATACCTTTATACATTTTATCTGTATAAAAGCTTCATTGGCTGTTGAATATCATTACATAGATAATTAAAAGGTAAGAATAATTACCAAAACCGAAATTTCGTTATTTGGACACCATTTTCAAAAGTCTATTTTATCAAGACGAATGCTATTTTGGAGAGAAAATTTAATCAGAGCCCCTTTTGAATTCAAGTTTTAAAACTATGAATATTTTTTTGCTGATATGGATTTTTTCCCCACAATTTTAGCCAAAATACCAAAGTGTTCCTTTCAGGGTACAGTTACACCTGTTCAAGGGCCCCCGTGACCCTGAAAGTGTTTTGCGTTATATTGATGGAAAAACACGCCGGAAATACCAACTTGTAATAGCATTGAAAGTTGACGTATCTATTTATAAAAAATAAACGAGCATTCTTGGAAATCATAATATGGTATGGAGTAGATTGATATTTATCTAAAAAGTGTCCCGTTGGATATCGTGACGTTAGCTGGTGGGTTGTGTTTTATTTTATTTTATCTTTTTACGCTGAATAGTTTAAAGATGCTGTTCTCGGATAGCTATTTAATTCGTGACTTGTTTACATTCTCTTCTAATTTTCCGTGGTTTTAGAAAAGGATTTTAGATTTGATCCTTAGAAATAATCGAAAATGTTTTGATTTATATTGAATAATTCTTAAATGATTCTATTATAGCGATCGTTATGATAAATCGTGTCAACCAAATAGTACAAAGTGAATAGGTCCCAAACACTAGTATCCGGGCCAGGTTTCAAAACGGGGAGTAACGGGACACTTGTGGAAAAACAGCCCAAAAAACGATCATGTAATGCAAAAGAAAGTACTTTTATGTATGCGGTTTTCACTTCGTGATACTCTTATGACATGTTTACTGTAAAAAAGATGAATTGGCTGTTGATTATCATTACATTAACAATTAAAGGTAAAAATAATTACCAAAACCGAAATGTCGTGATTTAGATGTCGTGCGACGCTTTTATTTGGATATCGACTAATGCCAGTTTGGAGAGAAACTTTAACCAGTGATCCTTATTACTCTTACATATTTGAACTATGTATCATTTTCTGCTGATATTGATTGTTTATTTCCCAATTTTAGTCAAAGTACCAAGTGTCCCTTTCAGGGTTTAGTTACACTTGTTCAAGGGTCTACGTGACCCTGAGGGTATGTCGCGCCGGAAATACCAACTTGTAAAAGAAGTAAAAAGTAAACGGTATCTATTGATGAAAATCGAACGAACATATTAGAATATGATGCTTTGGGAAGAAGTAAATTAATATTTATCTAACAAGTGTCCCCTTTGGTGTTTGACGTTAGCTGGTGTTTTTTCTTTACCTTTAATGCAGAAAGGTTTAAAGATGCTGATCTTCTAATAATTTCGTGGTTTTTATAACACGGTTTAAGATTTGATCCATATAAAAAAGGGGTTTTGATTGATATTTAATTATTCTTAAAATGTTCTATAAAAGCGATCGTTATGATCAATCGTGCCACCCAAATAGTATAGAGCGAATAGGTAAATAAAGTATGCTGAGGTTAAAATAACCTTAACATTTTAAATTTTCATTTCCAATATAAATATTCTGATTAAGCTGTATTTGTTGAAGATAGGAAAAACTTCTTATGTTGATACTATAATACAGATGTACGTTTACAAATGTATATTCCCTATACATAACATATTCAAATAATATTCTAACATTTTACTTTAACCAAGTTATGTATGCTGTTTTTCAGCTTGTGTCGATGGGTACCATGGCAGCCAGTGTGGCCAATCATGCCCAGACAACTGTCAAGACAAGACATGTGACCAAAATAGCAGTGTGTGTAAAGGTACGTCAACAATGCTACATGTATATTTTCTTTTAGCAATATTTTGATTCAACCAAAATTTGAATTTGAAGGAAGGTTAGGATGAACTTAACTTATTTAAGTCCTATCTACAATATCATAATTTGTTTGCTTTTTTATCATATGTTATCTCTCATTTTAGATTAACGGAAAATGGTAGTGTCAGTTTAGATATATAATAAACTAAATTTTAAACTATATAAAAAGAAACTATGCTGAAATTACCAATACACCATTACATTATAAACAATAAACTTACTGTAATTGAGAAAAATAAACATCCTGTACTCTTTATGTAACTGAATAAATATTTAGCTTTATATATTTGTTAACATACTGTGTGCATTTACCCTTCAACAAGCTTTAATTATATTGTAACTAATATAGGATCTCAAATCGTGCGTTAACCACGGGAAAGAATATGAAGGCAAATGTAGCACTTGTCTTGAATCATGTCGTATATATTGTAGACTGTATTTATAACCGTATTTTAATAGCAATCACATATGTGTGTCCTGCGTTAGCGTTCACGACAGAAGGAGGGAGACCCTGCTCTTCCATTGTTAAGTTCCCAAAGCTTGCCGTTACTTTGAAAATCATAATTCTGAGTAGTTACACGGAATATACACACTTTATTCATCATTTAATTAAAACTAGCCTTCACGCACTTTCTTTTGAAATGTGAATCACAAAAGAGTTTTGTACACCTCCCCTTTTGCTTCCAATTTGTTATCACCATTTTTTCTAGCATCATCTATGATTCCAAAAAAGACGAAACAACTCTAAATTTTGCATACTATATATCTTACCGAATTTCTTGTTTTTTTTTACGTTCCTTTTACAATATCATGAGTTGGTTTGATTGCTCTTCTCATATTGGTACCGATATATGTTTTTAATATCTATTATTTTAGTTTGACAGAAAAATCATTATTTCATTTTAGGTTTTCAGAAACCCGCTTTACAATTGAATACAAAATGTCATAATGACCACAAAGTATGATAATGTATGTCGTAATTAGTATCTAGCGTTCTCGTTATTAAAAATAACGGTTAGACATAAATCACTATCAGACAAAGATTAATCAACATCCACCTCAGTAGCATATACTATACTATAATACTGAATATTGTTCTCTCACGAAATCATGAAATAGGACTCATAACAATTAATGCTCACATTGTTTACGATATGTGTCTTATACATAATCGAAAATGTATTTTTTTAATTTTGATCTTACTTATTCTCACTCGTTTCTATAATGGCAATCATTATAATCAATGGTGACAAGCAAATTATTCAAAACAAAAAGGTAAATAGAGTATGCTGAGATTATACTTCCTAAACTTTACGTTTAAAATATTCGTTTCTAGTATATATATATATACTGATTTAGTTGTGGATTATTATGAATATGGAATATACCCCCAGCCCTTTGATGGTACATGTAATATATGTGCACATTAGCCAATATGTTTTGTATATATTCTCAATAAAATAGTGTATATAATCTTTTATCTAAACTAGGTTTTCCAAATCTGTATGAACTTTTCTAGCTTGCGTCGATGGGTACCATGACAGCCAGTGTGACCAATCATGTCCAGACAACTGTCAAGACAAGATATGTGACCAATATAGCAGTGTGTGTACAGGTAAGTTATCAATGTAATGATTTGTTTTATCAACTTAAAGATTAAACTTTATATGGAGATAATAAGAAATATGTAGCAGTGACTTGAGATATTTAAGTTATATTTCAATATATCAATTTTGAGTTTATATTGTTCTATTGGTACTTATCTAATTTTCACATGATGGCTTCGCTACACACCTCTTATCCGACAAGATTATAATTTGTTCAGGGATAACGGAAGCTTACCCCTGGTACTAATTTTTTCCTCGTGAATGCATAAAACTGGTCTTAAAACATTCTTATGTGACCTAACATCATCATGATGTGACACAGTCTGCAACCGGGTTTGAGATAAAATACCATGTAAGATAAGTTTTATAATTATATATAAGGTTTATTTACTTTACAACAATTACGAAATCAGTTATTTCAATTCTATCTATCTTGTTTGCCCGGATGTTAGCGCTCGGGGGCTCTTAAATGTATAAAGTTAAGTATTTCCCCTAGAGAGGATACACATCTGGCATTACGTGTAAATTGGATAATTAACCTTTATGTACATATGTACGTATTGTCAAGTAAACGCAAAAGTTAATATTATCTAAATTTTAATATTTCTACAGTGGTTTAAGAAAAGATATATAGTCCTTGTTTGTTTATCATTTTCAAGATATACTCTATCAATACATCATGTTTACTTTTAATTAGGCTGTGAAGACCGTTTCTTCGGTCCTCTTTGTGTCGCCTGCTCCCCGAACTGTGTCGATCCGGTCTGCGACAAATCGTCCGGAAAATGTAGTCGTAAGTAATCTAACATTAAAAAGGGGATATACTTTTTTGTTCCATTTACTATCAAATATGTATTTTCCAATTTTTTGCTAGCGCTTATTACTTCTAGACTGTTCCGATAATTAGTTTAATTAGTAAACAAGATGATAGATAGAGAGAAAGTGATACAACACTTTAAAGTAGGAGCTAGGACAACACCCATTTTCTACATGAGTGTCCCACAAGGAATATCCCTATTTTATAAATAACTATGTGGAAGTAATTATAATCGTGCAGATATATTTTCACTAGCGCAACTTATAAATGCTTCTTTGAACGACTCTGAGAGGTCCAGTTTTCTCATTGCATAAACGCTGACTATGAAAACGTATTTGGAAAAAGCAGTCGTACATGTATGTTTTGATACCTATAGCTTTTGTTCTGTATTCTTGCAATCAATTGTGATCATATAATTGACTGCAGAGTTTTGTCAAAAGAAGGTTATGTTCTTTTTGCTTCCTTTGATGTTATAAGTAAGTGTAAATACGAAATAAAATAAAAATAATGAGAGATAAATCAATCAATTGATGTGTTAAAATAAAACATACCGAGAAATATATACCACAATACTTTAGCTTACACTCTATCAGAAATGTACCAGTAATGCTACATTTTGAAGAGAGAGAAAATCAGAAAAGGTCAAAACACAGGTCTTAACAAAACCTGTTCACGTATTCGAATCCTTGAGTTGAATCGTGACATAAAGTTTCACACTAAATACCAATCAATGGTACCACACTTGCTCACATAAACTTGAAACGAAAGCACTACATTGAAATTTAGTTATGATTAAGATAATTCCAAAGGGAATTTGTATTAACATGTATACATCCTGTTTGGCGACAAAGTCAACGCAGGGAATCTACTATTTATTTTGCAAAATTGTGTAAGCCGGACAGAACAAGAAATAAACAATAAAGAACTGACGCTTACCAGATATTCGCTGTATATTTACCGTTTTATGTATTGGGTGGGTTTCATTATATGTTCGATATGATGAACTTCATTATATACTTGATATGATGAACAATGACTTAAGTGAGAACACAACATAACTTGTGAAACAAGTTAACATAACTATGCCTGTGCATCAAACAATAATACGCTTAAGTAATTCAGATATATGTAAACAAAGCAAAATGACGTTAGTGCTTTTCAGAAAAAAATGTTTTTGAGTTTATAACTAGTTGCTCCATATGTATTTTCTTAAGGCATTTCGCTTCAGTTATCGGTATTAACACAATTAGAATGATTAAGTTTTAGATCAGGAGTAACTAGTATACTTATTTGAAAGTAATTTTTGCCAATATAATACTTCAGAATGCCTAGCCGGATATCACGGTAGTACCTGTACTCAGACGTGTCCTACCAATTGTAAAGACAACATATGTATCCAGGTTAACAGGTTTTGTACAGGTAATAATTATATTGATCAAATTTTATAACTTCATGATTGGCATTTAGCTACATTTTTATATCAAATTTATACAAGCATCCAATGATTCATTTGTCATGCATTTGAAAATATGATTAGAAATAAGAAATATGTTGAATATTCATTTTCAAAATTTTTGAAGTAGATTTTTTTTATATAAGATGATGACAGAAGAACTGGAGAAACAAATGAACATACAAATGATGCAAGTTAAGCAAACATTTTAATTTGGTTTTTACATTTTGGTTACAATAACATGCTAAGGTAAACTGATTCATTCGATTATGTTTTAAGTTTTAATATGCTTATTTAAAAACAAACAAGCATGTGTTGACAAAAGCTATCCTTTATTGAATAATTTCAGAATGTGTTCCGGGGTTATATGGGAACACCTGCGACCAGACGTGTTCCGATAACTGTAAAGACAACTTGTGTATTCAGGGAAACGGGTTCTTTACACGTAAGCTAGATTATGATTCATGCTATCTAAAATATCATTGTCAAATGTCCTCTGAACGAATATATGGTTACAAATGTTTGATTTAAGGGAAGTAAGAAAAGAAATTATTTGTGTAATTGACCGTAAGGCGTGTGCATTATTATGCTATTTGCAGTTGTCAAGATAAACAAACCTAGCTAACCAGACCAAATCATAAAGATGTGATTTACAAAAACATAAAAACTAAATTTGGCAATACCAATTATGTCCGTGGTAATTCATTCCCGAACTCATAGGTAAGATATTGATCATATCGGTGCCATTTTCAGGATGTGAACAAGGATTTCACGGAGGTACGTGCCAACAAAGATGTCCTATCGCATGTTAAGACAATACATGTAGTCAGTTCAGTGGACAATGTGAATGTATTTTATATGAAAGTATATTGTCCATTAACATGTTACAGCTTAAGATGGATTTAAAAAGAGACACAGTAGTTAACATATCATTTTAGTTATTCATTAAAATTAGTTTATGATTGCTCCGTGACTAAGAGGATTTCACTAACAGATATATTTGTACATCTTCGTGTAATTATGACAGTAATTATCAAGTGTCTTTCAAATTTTAGGATACACATACTTTATTTTCACGATCGTTCTCTTTCGTGGTAAAAGTAGCACTGAGTAACAGTCCGACATTCTCTGCTTATATAAAAGTTCAAGGCTGTTAATGTTATGCCTTTAATTCTGAATCAAAAATCACTTAAAGCGATGATTAATCCTGTTTTCCGTGTCAAATCTGAATACCTTATGTCTGCCACAGAACCCCATATCGCTGGCAGAGAAAGAGTCTTCTTCGACCAAATGCCATGTTAGAAATGTTGTAGATGTTAGTTTTATGAAATATATGGTTTAGGTTATTATTCCTTCCACGAAACCTGGTTTCGCCAACTGTTTGGAACCCCTTTATTCCATTGTTAATGCAGACTTTACAAATACGTATGTGGATGTTGGAACACCTTTATTCCATGGGAAAAGTACACTTTAAAAATAAGAATGCGAATGTTTGAACACTTTTATTCTATTAAAAATACGCACTTTGTTATTAAACCAATGTTTATGATTTCAATGGATTTCTTTGTTTCAGAATGTGCTGTTGGGTATCATGGCAATCAATGTGATATGAATTGCCCGTTCAACTGCAAGGCTAAAATTTTGTAACCAGACTAATGGTCGGTGTATAGGTATGTACTGTGAGACTGATAATTTATGTGCAAGTTTATACTACGAAACTCATCTTACATGTACAAGTAGGTACTGTGAAAATGATCGTACATGTACAGGTAAGTAATGAAAGAAAACCTCTTACATGTACTGGTTTCGTATATACTGATAAACTAATCTTATATGTACAGATATATACTGTGAAACTCGTCTTACATCTACATGAAGATACTGTGAAACTAATCGTTCATTTTTAGGTAAGTACTGAAAAATATCGTACATGTACCTGTTTGTACTGGGAAGCTGCTCTGATATGTACAGGTATTTACTTAGAAACCCATATGACATGTACATGTACGTGATGGAAATCTGATCTTATATATACAGATGTATACTTAGAAACTCATCTTGTATGTACAGATACATATATATGTACTCAATCAAAGGAAAATATCTTACATGTACCAGTATGTACTGGGAAGCTGCTCTGATAGGTACAGGTATTTACTAGGAAACTGATCTTACTTATACAGGTATATACTGTGACATGTAAAGGCATGTACTGGGAAAATGATCTTATATGTATAGATATGTACTGAAACATTTTCTAACATGTACATGTAGGTACTACAAATAGTTGTGTTCCTCCTCTATGTTAGTTATGGCATGGAATGAATAATATATTCCTTAATTTGTACCTCAAGGATGTGAACCAGATTACCATGGTAGCGACTGTTCTCTGAGTTGCCCGGACAACTGCAAGGACCATGCTTGTATTCAGGAGAACGGACAATGCATAGGTATTGTGTGGAAGTAGTTGGAGATCTTAATATATACATGTAGTGCATTGTCTGACGTGTTATATTATATTTTATATAATAGCAATGCCGTACCTTGAGTAATATATTTATATTTTAACATGAGAGTCAATTTTATTTGAGGTTTATGGAACAAGATTAAAACAAATAGAGAACAGGGGGTAAGATTCATTTACGCAATTTCCATATGAAATTGGAAGAATGTGAAAAGAAATTCGTTAAATATCTGTACTGGCTGTTTTTTTTACTCCATTTCTTTTTTAAAATAGAAATCTAAATTTTAATTCTGTGACATGACGCCATGAGGTGTGATGACACAATTGAGACAGAAGGGATCTACAGTTAAATACATCTCCATTACGTATTATGAATTATACATTCAAAACATATATTTTATGGAATGACTTTTCGACACTGTTAAGAGGGTAGGTTTAAAAATACAATTTATTTATCTTCTTTTGTTTATGTACTTAAATGTCAGTTTTAAGACGAAATTAGTATCTAATAGTTACATGGTTTATGCACATTTTTGTAGTAGTCCAAGGCAACGAAATGCTATTATCTGATTTGCACAGACCAAATAGTTAGACATATTTATGAAAAACAAGTAATTTATTTGCACTATCGTGTCAATTTTATATCACGAATCATTAACTATTGCTTACATCCACCATGCTGTCTCTAGAGTGTGTCTCCAGCTTCCATGGTAGCAAATGTGTAGACAGGTGTGGCTACTGTCAAGATGGGAGATGTGACAAAGACACCGGGAATTGTATGACGTCATGTATAGATGGACTAACGGGCCATAGGTGTGACATAAAAGGTAAAATCATGTTTTTGTATGTTCATCATGATTCCTTATAATTTTTGGAAAGTCCTTTGCATTTTTTGAATATCATGCTGAATATAATTTTTGATCTTTATCTGTTAACGAATTCCATAATTGACCTGATAACTGACATACACCATGAACCTTTGTTAGAAAGGAGGCATTTACATATAAAGTTGACTAATAAAAGCTGAACAAAGATAGTCATGCGGCAAACAATTACATGTACAAACATACATACATACAGTTACACACATAAACATACATTATGATTATCGCTGAAGTATTTATTGGTATAAAATTGTTTATAATTCACAACGGCTCCTTTTTAAATAAAATAGAATTTATAAATTATCATATACGTTAAAAAAATGCACCTTGCAAAAGTAACAGTATATGTACCATTTTAGTCTTATGATGTCAACATTGTACATGGGTGCATAATGTACAGCTTCATGTATTAATGTGTGTTACGAATGTTCGTAACATTATAAACTTACAAAACTGATGATACCAGGGAACATTGGATCTGCAAAAGCTCGATTAAATCAATTGAAATATTATCACAAATATTAAGATAGTAATGCTTGAATGGTGTTAATAATACAAAAAAATATGTGTTCAATAGATTTAATGAAGAACATATTGTATTGACCAATGTCAGGCAAAACTTGTTAAGAAACATTTCTGAATAACAAAATGAAAATAAGATAATGCATATATCACATATCTTGTAGTTGTCAGTTTACCATGTAAAGAAGATGACTTCAATGCGGCAGCAGTTGGTATAGGTAGCGGCTGTGGAGTGGTTATCGTTGCTCTGGTCATCGTGATAATTGTACAGGCAAGAAGACATCGTTCAATGATCCATCAGAACACCACGAGGTCTACCACTATGACAGATATATCTTTACCGAGTATTGGACAGGAACGACGGGCAGAAACAGGTTTTGCATAGATATCTCTATCTAATCTAAAAAAAAACACGCTTATAGTCTCAACTAAAGTAGATTTCAGGATTAAAAATTCACTCACGCTTATTTAATACCATTTTTCAATACATACAAGAGTATATCATAACATGAACTGACTATAGCTGAACATATGAAATAATTTTAAGTTTTTATCTTTGTATCTGATAGTCGATCCTTAAGCCAACATTCATATGTAAAACAGTTTAGTGTACTTGCTTTGTGTCATTTTACAGATGGTACCTATGCCATTATAGGCGCCCAGGAAAGAGAAGAAAGCATCACGAAGATGTCTGCAGGTGACAGCAGTTATGAGCAACTCGGATATAGGGAGAGAGATGTTCCACATTTATATGAGACAACATGAGTACACCTGGAAAATCTGAACAGACAATGAATTGATATCGTTATCGAACAGAAGTGATACTGTATTGGATAATCTGAACAGACAATGTATTGATATCGTAATCGGACACAGGTGATACTGTATTGGAAAATCTGAACAGACAATGTATTGATATCGTTATCGAACAGAAGTGATACTGTATTGGAAAATCTGAACAGACAATATATTGATATCGTTAATGGACACAAGTGATACTATATTGGGTAGTATTAAACGTCATCTGACTGCCTGTCAATGTTACAGCGGGATTTTCCTCCGCAGATTATTATAGTAAAACATACTATATATATATATATATTAAAATATATACAATTGTACAATATTTTTGAGGAGTTTTGAATAGTAGATGGATTTGAAATATGTCGCCAAAGATATCTGAACTCGAAAACCTCCTGAAACATAATATTCAAAAAGAGTCAATAAATGTAAATGCCATGCATCCTGCTTTCTTATATATTCTATATAAGTACAAATGGTTTGTGGAAAAACAGTACATGTACTCGAACGCATTATTATTCAATATGGCATATGGTCTGGTTCCCCTGTATCTTAATTGGCCAATCCCTGGTCCCAGGTTCGTTGATATTAAGTATATCGACCCACTTTTATTGCACGTGACCATATCGACTTGATGTTTCTGAATTCAGATCAGGATATTTCGTTCCGAAAACCACTCCACTATTTGACAATCTAATTTCTCATATTATCTAAAGACATGAAATGTTACATAAAAAACAGAACAATTGTCTCTATTTATACGCGATATATTGACCTGCTGGAATAATATAGACCCCGAACTACGTCCGCAGTCGATATCACTATACCAGTTTATATAAGAACGTATAAACATCAACAAAAATCGATGGCTGATAATTGATCAATATATATTTACAAAGGTATAATGCTTTTACATCAAATATACGATATTTTAAAACAAAGTTGATTTTCTACTACTTTCCATTTAGGCTATATTGAAGAAGGGATTATTTCCCTTTTGGTGCGAATTTACGTTTCTGATGCACATGTCGGGCTGTAGTGATTGTAATTGGTATTGTAAAGATCGTTGAAAGTACCGATTTTGCACTTGTACATTATTAATATAGACTAGATCATTTTTGCGTCAACCATATATTGCAATTGTCTAATGTGTGTAAAAGTGATTAATAAAAAATGGATTTTAATTGACTTCTTAAGAGATCGTGATTTGAGTCTAAATTTATAGCTATCTACATCCTATCTGATCAATAATTTTAGATTAAGAAAGTATAGAGCGGAAAAGTACAATGAAAAGTGATAAATTAGTAACCTTCTGCAAATATCAACGAAATTGGTTATGACTAGATACTCAAAAACAAATAAAGTTGTAATAGAAGACCCTAGCAGTCGACTTGCTGGCCACAGCAAAAAAAATGGCAAAAACCATCTTATTGAAAATTTAGTGCGCCAACTGAAAATGGATACACAATTTTTGTGGTACCCAATTTACATATAAAACTCGATATTAAATGCGGTAGATAAGAATTGATGGAGTCAATATTGTTTGTTTTCCGCCTACTTACAGATAGATTAAAGGTTGGAGTGGAAACGATTTTCTTCACATTTGGATACTGTTTTCTCTTACAAACATTTCAGTTACACATCCACAGTGTCTTATTTAATGGCACAAGTTCAACAACTTCCCTGTCATAAATGACTGTGTCTTGTATCATATCGGTCATAGTAAACATAACATTGTGCTGAGATTGTGACAATATATGCAGTTATGTAGAACACGGTAGAATGGCTCCTCAACCAGACAATCAAACAACGCGTCGCTTGATTCAAACTCAACTAACCCGGATTTAAAACTACTATTTAAAAATATGAAAAATAAAAGAAAAAAAAAGAAAGAAAAATAATCAAAAATCACTTTCAATAGAACAATTAGTTTATGTGATATATTAGCAAACTAGGTGGTTAATGAATCATATCTAGAATCAATTTGAGATATTTGTCTACGAAATCATACAAAACTATTTGTAAATGAACTTTACACCATTTTATACAGACAAAAATACATCAGTTGATGCTTTTTACTAGATGGGATGATAATGTTCTAATATCACATATCACTCATTACATAACTTCCTGGTTGATATATTGAGATTGGGTGTATCTAAACAGGATATAACGATTTCAAATGGGGACAGACCGAGGTGTTCAGTCACCTGTTGTTACGTTCAGTGCACACAGTAACGATTCTCTCACTGACACATGTATCCCTTCACATATGGCTGTTTTTATCGCCAACTTCAGATATTTGATGTCTTTTAAAGATTAGATGACCGAACGAAAATATAAAATAAAGGTCGTTTATGTAGAAATATTACAGTAGAAAGGTGGTATAATAAGAAATAATCAAAGTCAGACAAAGAAAAATCGACGAAGGACAAGATCGAATTACACACTCTTTGTTTTGTTTTGCATATTGAGCTTATTCGGAAAAATATTCTGTTTAATGCTATATTATGCGTGACTGTTACACAATAGCGTTTAGAGAATCATTATTACCAAGTGATAAATCAAAACTTATCAGTAACGACCCTGGATCTAAAATGGATGAATGATGTACTCGATATTACAAAGCTCTTAATCATTACTATTATTTTTGTTGATTTCTATAAGCTTAAACTGTACCATAGGATCACTTTTATAAAATAGTTGGCAGGCAGATTATGAATACATTCTAGTTTGCTATACGGTGATAAATATACCTGATCAGTAATCCTTGTCTATACATATGCAAAGGTAAAAAGTGGGTTTATGATCGGATGCTTTATTGTTGGGTGACAAAGAGGATAACGCCCTCGACAAAGGAAACAAAAAAGCAGGGGAAAAAAACAACCAATCACCAGCTTCTTAAAGCTAGTCACGACTTTGAACAGGCATGTACACGTATCTTACATTACTGAATGACGCTGTTTAACTTCTCAAAAACAAGGGACGTAAGAAATTAGTATCACCTTGATTGATCCCTGATGGCATCCATTTGCCCTGTGCCTTACAAACATGAAAATGACACATATATATTATATTTGTGTTAAGATTGATGAACACCTGTCATTTTGCATATTCAATGAATTGTCTTAACATTTCCCATTGCTCTCATCTCTCAGGATTTAACTGCATCTCTGTTATATTATCATTACACGTGTTTTATAGCATGACTGTACAAACAGGGGAACTGTAGGCGTGATGAACATTTAACATGTAACGATAAAACATATCTACAGTAGCAATACCCACATACAACATAATGTGCTATATTTTAGATGATGATGCATATATGTCAAATGAATGTGAAAAAAATTGACTTCACCAATATGCACAGATACTAGTCTGGCACAATCACATTATCAGGCCTTGCATTCAGTCTTCCTTTTTATATACGTCATTGACAATGTCTCTCAGTAAAATATCCCAATAATATACTCTATCAATTACTTCATGGGCGCTGGTTTCACTACTCTAAATATTCTAATTTACTACGAATATATTTCACTGTTCTGTGCATCTTGTTGGAGACTTTTCTAGAGATACATATATACCAGTGGGACTCAAGATTCTGTGATCACTAGACATACTTAAGTGAAAAATATGATAATATATTCATAGTCACTATCTGTGCTTAAATTACAAGTACCCGGTATTTAAATAAAGCTCCATTATGTATAACGAGACATTTGAGTAAATATACCCTTTTAGTTCGCGGAATGTGTGTGGGCTGCGCAGGAAGTAAAACACAGTATTGTAAACACAGTAAAGGGGTACAACTGAATTTATTAAATGTATTACGCAGAGGCTATCCTCAGCAAATAGATCCTTATGTGCACGGATGATGATAGTTCGATTCAGTTATAAGGTGCATACAAACCTGTGAACGTGTAACGGATTAAAGTACTTTTAAAAAAGCTTAGAAATATCGGTCTGTATTGTCTTGATCTAACAAACTGTTATTACAGTTGACGAGTAATGACAGGTTTAAGGCAACCTCAGTAAAGTCAAGCAATATTTATAACAGATATATTTTAACCTCAATTGCCAAACACAATTTGCTCATTGTGTATTCATTCTTGACAAAAACAGCCCACACACTTTCTCTTTTTCAGTAATATTATCATGTTATGGCCGTTGCTCCCTTCTGTCATATTATATGGGCATATCGAGTTGCATCACACTGGGAATGCAGCTTTTACTAACCGTTTGATAAAGAAGTACAGAGCTGGGTTTTTTTAACTTCCTGGTCAGTATATGTGTGGTAGAAATACACTACATCATACCTCCGGCTTATTAAAGGTACACATTGTGTAGAATGGAGGTGTGTCCTATGTGGTTGGTGATTCTCTTCTTCATAGCATCGGTTCAGATTGTCAACACATCAGGTATGATTGAATACATAAATTCTGTTAATGTTTTATGCTGATCGTGAATTATCTTGAACGTTTGGTTTGTATCATTTTTAATACCAAATGATTTTAATAGATTACAAAGGCAGTTATGAACATAGATGAGGTTCCAATGAATAGTATTTGATATGTGCATGTTTAAAATCACGTTTTGACTGACTTAATATATGCATCGCGAAAACGACCCGTTTGAGTATGCAAGTGTTCCTATCATATAAACATTCATGTGTGAACGCTGTTACTGAATAAACTGGTGACTATCACATTGGTTCACTAAAAGGTACACATTGTAAGATTGTCGCGATTCCGCTTAGCTTACTCATCACTTCTTACATATCTTCGTATTTAGAAAGCGGGGCAATCTTATTTAAGATGATGTAAAATATTCCTGTTGGCGTTAACGTTACCGTGGTAGTGTTAAGAAAAAGCTGTTTCTTGGTTGATGCAGTAAAAGTATCACAATATTGATGCAGATATAAACCTGGTACAATGCAGTTCATGTTTATACTGTCAAACCTTTGAAATGTTCCCTATTAAAACGTTATCAGGCTTAATACTTACATAATGCAGATTACATGTTTAAAAATACATAGTAGACACGACGATTGCATGTGTACATTAATTAAATGTAATGACATGAGATACGCTATCCTTAATGTTGAATATATACTTTGAACCGTAGTAGTAAAGCTTGATATCAACGTACTAATTACACTTCGTCTTAAGACTGTCCAAGTGTACCATATTAACATGTAATTGTCAATATGTAATGCATTATATACAAATGTATGCATTGTGTATATAGCTCAATACCAAGGTTCTTTATAACAATCAGTGATTATAGACTATAGTAGCAAGGGATTACACCTGTAAATATGAACAACTATTACACTGAATCAAATGTTCAAAGTGGTAGTCACAACTAATCAAAAATATCAGAAATACATTATTTATGTTGTGATTGTTTTAGTTTGTACACGCCAGGCCGTAAAAATAACATTTAAAGTAGATAGGGTGGAAAAGTTAATTGTAATGTAAACCTACTGCAAACATTTCTCTGGTCAAGTAGAGCAGAACTCAATGTAACCTCCTGGTATATATATGTACACGAGTACGGGGGAAAGCCTAGGTTATACCACCATGTTTATATATGTACTTGGGTACGGGGGAAAGACTAGGTTATACCACACTGTTTATATATGTACTGGGTACGGGGAAAAGACTAGGTTATACTACACTGTTTATATATGTACTGGGTACGGGGGAAAGACTAGGTTATACCGCAATGTTTATATATGTACTTGGGTACGGGGGAAAGACTAGGCCATACCACACTGTTTATATATGTACTTGGGTACGGGGGAAAGACGAGGTTATACCACAATGTATATATATGTACTTGTGTACGGGGGAAAGACTAGGTTATACCACACTGTTTATATATGTACTTGGGGACGGGGGAAAGACTAGGTCATACCACCCTGTTTATATATGTACTTGGGTACGGGGGAAAGACTAGGCCATACCACAATGTTTATATATGTACTTGGGTACAGGAGGAAGACTAGGTTATACCACCATCTTTATATATATAATATATCTTATACTTAGAATAGGTTACGTGTTTCATATCAATTTCATTGGCCTAGCATGCTGTCATGTTTACGATGCATATCCGGATAGTACAACACACATACTCAATTAAATAGTATGTCAATATTACCGAAAGCATTGGCACTACATCATAGCGTGTAGGAAAAAAGACCATGCATATTTTATTTGCATTTTTTAAACTCACCTGATGAGTTCAATTATGGCGGGCTGGGCAGTTAGCACATCGATAATTTAATGGCGAAGTAAACGTGCAGGCGATTCGGGAGCTGGCTGATTAGATCGTTTCGTTTAGAGAGCACTTGGCATGTGTCTAACTATTTACCTGTTGTAAAGTAAAGATTTCTAAAGAAAGTGGTCTTAGATCTGTGGAAATCCAGGACCGAGGGGTAACTTCCGAAGCGTTACTTAACACAAAGATTTTATTTGATACATGTTTTATAGAAGATGCACATTCAAAAGTTTTACGTGTATAATTATGTCTAGATATATCTTATATATTGCGTTTCCATGTTGTCGTTTACAATACATGGGGCTAATTAAGATTTACACCATGAGATTCTTTCTGACAGGTGACAATATAGGAAACATATTTACTTTCCCCTTACCCAACTCTGCTGTGTTGTACTCGCACTAGCTACAAATACACCCATTCAAAGTCTGCAGTCACCTGTTTACGTTTAAAGGACGAGCCTATACAAAGTGTACTTCGATAGGGTCCACGATGGTTAATGTCGCTTAAATTAAAATGTTATTGTTGTGGACACATAAAAGTCCTTATACAACATAATTACAAGATCCACGATGATTTAGCATGAGTCACGTGATAACCAATGATTCATTTAAATCCCCGTTGAGGTCAGAGTAGGCAGTAAAAACTTTGTATGAGCCTAAAAATATGTCAATCAAGTTGTTTATTTTATTGTAATACACTTCGAACAATAAAAGTCGGGGAACTTAATAATTAAACCGTTTTTAGATGAGGTTCATGGGCGATATGAATGTCCATTGAATTACAGGAAAATGACATGAACTGTATTAGAAATGACATTTAAAATCTACGTTTACGCTTTCGCTTCTACCTGTCTTTTCTAAAACGAATATAACATCTCTTCAATTTTAGTATGTAACAGTATGTACATTTCTCCAAGATACACATAGATATTCTTCATGTGCCTTCCTATGTCTAAATTTGTCAAATATAGTTTGTTGATTCAACAATCCTAAAAAGGAGGTTCCCAAACGAACGATGGCTGGTTATCATGTTTATTTAGCTGGAGGTAGTTCAAATTGTATAAAGAAATGAGGTTTACCGACTGTATAAACACGATAATCAGTCATAACTAGTTAGGGGACCCACTACGTTCCGATATTATATCGGAGAAACAATTGCTATGAACTTTTACGTCATAATGGAAAATGACGTCGCAAATAATTGTTTCTTTACGTTATAATTTGAATGTTGAAGTCGCAAATGAACAAAGAGAAGTCATGCTATTGCTTTTCGGCTTAATTGTGAGTGCTAAACATTTTGTTTGCTTTAATGGTGCGGCACTGATAGCGATATTTGTTTAAGCTTAACTGGAAACGGACGTGGGGGACAGTGAACTAGTGATAGCTTGCAATTTGCACTTACGGTGTCGTTGGACACATTTTTATACATTGAATTTTCTTTCCGCCTAAATGTTATAAAGTATTGTTATTCTAATAGAAATAATTTATTTCGTATATGCCTTCATGCTTGAATACTTCTCACCCAAAGCAAAAAAAAAGAAATCACAACGAGACTTAACGTGACTTCCGGGATTTTTGTCCACTCGATAACGTTCGTGGTACTTCTTTTTTGGTTCATAATCTGAAAATCCGAAAGATATTTACTTGGTTAACATATTGACATTGCAGCTCAAATTTCAATATTTCAGTGGGATGGTTGTGTAGCGCAGTAAATAGCGCACTAACTTTTCACCAAAGCGGACGGGGTTCGACTCCTCGACCGGACGTGAAAGTGTATTGGGTCACCTGCCCGACCACGTCGGTTCTCTCTGGTCACATCGGTTTCCTCCCACATTAAGACCCCTGCGCGCTAACATCCGGGCCAAAATTTATTAATCTAGTTTTGTAGTAATGATACTTCTTCAATGACCGGATATTTTCGGGGTATTTTTTTATTGTCATTATGCTTCTCCTGAAGTATTATGCGTGACATCATCATATGATCATACGTTCAAATTTAGCATATTCAGTGCTGCCTTCGGTGTTAATGCGTAAGTTCATTATGACATAAATTCAATGAGCAAAATGCGCATCTGAATCATGACATGCGATATTGCATTTGAGTTCGGAAAAGACACAAACATATTTACAGAATGTTCAAGTCAGTAAATCGCAAGGTCATGAAATACATAAACGTGAGTATAGAAGTGTATATAAAACATTTTACTAGTATGTCATGTTAACATGTCAAAATTTTGGCATATTGACGGCTAAATGCTTGATAAATGAGTAAGATAAGAAAGCATAACAGTGTATATTTGCCCGTTCAAATTATTATATTAATCATGGCTAGCGAATCGAAAAAGCCATGTACATTTTTGTTCATGTATTACACACATTATAATGTGATTGTATCGTTGCAATATTTGCTAAATGCAATTATATCAAACATTCGTGTCAAAATTATGTTGTAAGATTTTTTATTAAATTCTATCGTCATTGACAAACATAATATCTAAATCTGCATCTTGTAGTTTATAGCACGATCTTATGTCAAAACAAATGTTTATTTAACTACACGGGAATGTGTTGGTAATAAGCCAGTGTGGTTAGTGCGCTGTATACGTTTTACATTGATAGAAATAATGCTTCCACCTGATTTGCAAAAATTTGACATTAAGGTTTTAAAAGCACTTTATCCAGTAAGTGAACAAAAAATAGACTTCTATATCATGTAGCCCATCTTAGCATATCCTTTATTTGAAATACTCATGTGTACATTGTCCTTTGCTGTGTCATAACGTGTTTTCTTTTCCATTTCAGTAAACACCAGTCTTGGACCAAAAGTCACGACAAGTCAGAGTTCAAATTATGATAACACGTACATTAGTGACAAGGTAGTAGATAACTGTATTAATCAGACGTTACGAAGTGGTTGTTGCTCACATACAAAAGGGAATCCTACACCAAATGAAGTTTGGTGGCTGATTGACCTTGGTGATCAAGTCGTCATCGAATACGTCAAGATATACTACAGAGGTAATGTAAACATATATACATATTCTCTACAAACACTTACCTAACCAGAAAGCAAAGAAGCGGTATAGTCAGTAGGTAATCATATAATACCCCATGATTGAAGTGGTTGTGTGTTAACTGTAAAAGTAAGTACAATTTTAACTAACAGCACAGCTACTGACCAATATCATAAAGAGGTATTTTATTCCGGTTTATCGCTCGTCAAAGCCGATTACAATTATTTGTATTTCATTTTGCGTCATTTTACTCATATCGTGCAGAATAAATGCTGAGTTGTTGGTCTTTTGGTTCATGATGCAGTGTCTACGAAGTCCGAATTTGGTTTTAAAACGAACCGAAAATGGTAACGTCAATGTTCAGTTAAATAGTGATATATTTTATACCATAGTATCGATTCCAAAAAAAATATTTGTTCATTTTTCATAAACAAATATACCATCCACTTTTCTTTTTTATTACCAGTCGATATTTCCGTCATGCAGTTCTATAAATAGATCGCGAAATATAATGAGAAGAAAGTGGCACACTGTTTTAACAAACTTTTAGCGAATGGGGGGATCTAATTTTTTTTTTACTCCAAGCTAGCATATTTTATTTTTATTATTATTATTATGCAAATTTTACCCAACCAGATAGCGTTGCATGGCAGATACATTAGGAAATCTATGTTTTCGTTATTAGTTCTAACCTTAAACTATCCATGTGACTATAAGGGACAGTCAATACAATCTATAAACAGTGGAATTGACAGAAACGTTAAATGTATATACGTAAAAATACTTCTTTGAACATCGCATGCACATTTCTTAGGCCGCTATCCAACAAGTGTTTCGTTTTGGGGTATTGTTTCTGAACTGGACACGTCTCATTTTACGACCTTATGACAAGCATAACCTATCTTATCCCCGACTTATTGCATAACCATTGCACAACTGTATCAATTATTTACACGAATTCCTATCATTTTGTTTAGATGAAGACGTGACACATGTGTACGCATTGTGTGACTGAGTAGCGGTTAACGCTCGTAACAGTTTCTAATAGGCATGTTTATTCATAGATGTTAATCAACAGTCTTGTTTCAGGCACATGTAAACAAGGTAACAACATCCAATCTGCGTACAGCAATATAAACTCGTATCTATGTCTCAATATTCTAGCTAAAAAACGAAAGCGTTGTGTCTCAACACATGTATCAAAACCATCTCTCTGGTTTCTATGATATGGACACTCTTCTAGGGTAAAAAATGACCGCCTTAGTGGTCTCCAAGAACCGACTCTCTGTTGAGTAAACCTGTCCCTATTCTATACAGAAAGCAACTTCCGGTTCCTGTTAGGATGGGAATAATGGAAAGTGCCGAGGGCACAAAATAAGAAACAAATGCAGTTCGCGAGAGAACATTCAAAAGCCTATCAAGGGTCGAAGATAAGATCACCATTGAATCATAGCGAAGCAGAAACTTAAGGGGTGCCATAGTGCGTACCAATCTATGTTAGGGAAATGCATAAAGCAATTGAAGTAAATATGAAATCTAAGTTCAAAGAAAGAGTATGGATTAAACTTAAACTTTCTGATAAAGATATTAATTGGTTGTACATGTATATATATAAGTCCAAATACCGATAAGAATAATATTGATTAACTTTTTAAATTGGTAATTTGGTAATTGGTAAATATAAGAGACAAGTATTTAACACAGCATATAAGGTAATATACCAGAAGGATGATAGGCTGTGAACCAGCTGTACTGGACTTGTTGATAACAAATGAAGAAGAAATGATGAATGAAATTATCTTTGAAAGTCCTCTCGTCCACAGTGACCACTTTGTTCTGAAATATATATTTCTCTGCTATAACCGGAAATCTGATAATGCAGTGTATCGCCAGAATTACCACAAAGGAAATTATGATATAATTAAAGCGGAATTAAATATTCCTTGGGATGAAATTCTGAAAGACCCAGACACAATGTACTGTTATTTTTTTAAGGATTAGTTCGCGCAAGTATAGATAAACATATTCCAAAAACTAAAAGAGGAAACGGGATTAGTAAAGGATATCTCCCACAAACAGAAGAAGTAAGACAAAAAAATCAACAAGAAGCACAGGGCTTGGCAAAGGTACATGGAGACAAGATGCGATTTAAAACACAGAGAATGCACTAAATTAAGAAATCAGGAAACTGGAAAGGTCCTGTCTGCATAAAAGGACGCTGATATTTCAGCAATATTTAAAAAGGGTTAAAACCAGAAGCAGGAAACTACCGACCAGTGAGCCTTACAAATATCGTAGGTAAAACATTGGGAAATACAATACGCGATTCAATTGTTACACATATGGAGAAAAACAACCTGTTCAGTAATAACCAATTTGGATTCATCTCAAAACGTTCAACGGTGCTGCAACTATAAATGGTTCTAGAAGATTGGACTGAAATAGTTGACAAGGGCGGAGTGATAGACGTAGTGTACATGGATTTTATGAAAGCCTAGAAAAAATGTCCCACACAAAATATAAATAGGAAAACTTCGAAGCTGTGGTTAAAGTTTTGCGGTTGTAACATAGATTGAAGACTGTTTGAGTAATAGAAAGCAGAATATGTCGTTTGAGCTATGTTCATGATATTTTCTTTTTAAGAGAAACTATTATTTTTAAAAGAAAATGTCAAAAAGTTTATAAAAGACTTTTTATCAATATATCATAAAAAAGACACCAAATTCAAGTAATATTTTGAAAAAAATGAATGTAAAAAAATCGGGAAATTCCCATTTATGAAAATTGAAAGTATACCTCGTATAAATGCTTTTCATAGTCAACATTACCAAGTGATTTTGCTGTATTCTTATAAAAACAAAAATCTCAAAAGATATAGTTCAATACCGCTCTAATTATACGGTATGTATTTTTGTAGGTCGTTGTGCCGTTATATAGTTCAATTGGCAGAGAGTGCTGGACCAGATATATATGTACATGTATAAGGAAAACTGAAAAGTTTAAACATATTGTCCATAAACACATGTTCCGATAGGGAACCCAATAATACTAACAAACTAAAAAGTCAGTCTTCTTCCAAGCTTTCGGGCTTAGCCCTTCGTCAGGGATTATATGCTATCGGACCTCTATGTCACATCCATCTTGAAAAACAGGTTGAGTTACTCATCTTGAAAAAAACACCATCTAATCCCTGAAGAAGGGCTTAGCTCGAAAGATTGAAAAAATGAATAACTTTTAGTTTGTTAGTGTATAAACATACATAAAGTAGAGATAATTTTTGTGTTTTACTAAAAGAAATGTAAAATGTCTTAACCTTTATCTATATAATGGAGAGAGAAAAAACAGAAACTCGACGACAAGAAGTTGAAGAGATAAGTTCCCTATCAAAGTTAAATTTAAGAATTTATAAATACTGTTCATATAATTAATTTGACAACCAATTGTAATTGTAGTCTCGTCTATATTGTTCAAATTGAAATATGTTATTTCTTTGATATATGTAAAAGCCAAAGATTTGACACCAGTGCTAGAATTCAACGTGTTCGGATGATACGTTTTTACATAGATCTTTTTACATTACGATTTAAATGCTAGAAAAATGTACCACTAGCATCAGCATTTTTTTATCTAGATCTGAAGTTATGCTATGTATTGTGTTATTGAATAGGGTGGGGCTGAAACAGCTCTTCTTTGGGGTACCTTTCTCTCTAGTTCCTTCACAGTAATATTCCTTCTTTTGATTTAAATTTCAAGTTAGTTGATTATTCCATGATTCCTCATTTTTTCTGAGACCACATCTATGAGTATTGAATGATATGTATTTTTCACTTATGCATACTTGGGGGTACAGATGAATTCTACTTATATTTTATTCTTAAACAAATAATTAAAATACTTATTAGTGTGTTGTCAAGTTATAATTAATTGTGATACGTCAGGGATCTTTTATGTGATTTATATACTTCGATTGATGTCTGTTATCAAGATCATACTATACAAAACAAAATGTATATGTAAGTACATGCATTATATATATGATAGAAGTCTTTAATACATCTTAAACTCACACAGCAATAATTGTATAGGTTCACAGTTTTTGAGTTTGTTTGTTCATCATATACACAGAAACAGTGTGGTTCATCATTCTTTTTTTTCTGTTTTAATATTCATTCTTCAATTATTATTTGCTTACATTACTTATATCAATTTCATATCATACACAGCTAGATATTTGAAATGAAAATAGAAACAATAAACATATAAATATAACAACGATGTTATGATGCTTTCACTTTTTCAAATAAATTGATCTGAATATAAGTGTATACATTTGTGAGACTATCTCCCTACTAATACGTATGAATGTAATTCGGTTGTCACTCAATCCATGTAAATGATTGTATGAACCACTATTATCATAGTAAAATTATCCAGTTATTTGTTTAAACAGATTGTGAACAAGAGAACAAAAGCAAAGGGACTTAGATTTTTATATGAACTTTAAATCATATGCTATATTTTATAACATTATTTGGTGTTATTTCTAATACAAAAGTGTTATAATATTTGAAACATGTCTAGATTTTTTAGAACTACACTAAATGTTACGATAAGACATTTTATGTAAAGTTCATTGATACATGAAGGTCACAAGATTCTTGGTTTTGCATTTACATGTATTAACCGGTAACATTTGGTATCGCAGAACTTTACTATGATACTTTTGGTATATAAAAACAACAGCTATTTTTCATGATGACACCGGTAATAATTCCTGCTTGCAGAAAATATTAATAGTGGGTGTGATGATTATTATAACTAATGAAACAAAATCAAAATGGATATCTGAAGCACGAAGTTTAATTTGAGTCTTCGAATATGACTTGACATGGGATTGAAATGTTGGGTGCGTATACCATATTAAAGGGGGCATGTTGATGTTTTACAAGTTTCGCCATAATCGAGTTTGTTCTCCTGTCCAATGTATTAGATTTTAAAGGTGCAATAAGATTTGTGTGTTTTAATTTCGTCTTGCTACATTTTAGTTTAAAAACACTAACTAATCAGAGTTTCAAAAGCTAATGAAATATGTTCAGATTCCTCTTAAAATCCAACTTTAGTCCTCGAAAGTTGTAAAAGCATGAAAATTGTAATGAATGTCACATAGTATTTCAACAAGTTTAAATGTAGAAACGAAAATCGGACAGGTTAACAGACGTCCGGAAAGACAAACCGATTGCCGTACATTCACATATGCTCATCAATGAGATATAAGGTAATAATTCGGACTAGTGATTATTACTTAGATAATACTGTGATGCAATAATAGTAATTTTAGATATAGCTAGTCAATATCCAATATTCCTGATATTTAAATCTGCTAAATGACTGTACAGATATGTTAGTGGTTTGCATTATTTTCCAATAATATTCAATGTAATATTTTCTGCCCGGTTATTCTATAATATTGTTAAATTTGATCTGTGCATAGTTTTAAAAAAATCTTATTTTCGCACTAAATCCAATGTTTATTGCTATCTTCTAATATTGGTGGTATATTCAAAATTTTACAAAAGAAGTAGAACCGTAAATTTTAGAAATTATATCAATACAATAAATTATTGTATCTGTTAAGTTTGGAAATGTAAAATGTAGTAAACCATAGAAAATGTGTTACCCTTCATTGTTTGCAGATTAATTCCTTATCTCTAATAATGTTTAATACTGATTTACTGTAGCGTCGCTAAGTCGTGTATATCATGTCAAGTTGACGTCTGTTTGAGCCCGTCTGGTCTTGGCCTTTGGTATGCTTTGTCTCCGCAGTTCTATGGTTGTTATAAACATCACCAATTCAAGAGTACAATTCAACTTAGAACTTGTAATAGTTCAACAAAATATTTATATTTATATTTGGTACATATATATGTACACTCATATAAATACAAAATGATACCAAGTATTTCCTAATGCACCTCACTACAACAACAGGATCGAAAGAGCCTATTGGAAATTATTAGCGAATATTGGAGATTATTGGATTTTTTTGCGGAATTATTTCACTAGTATTATTATAAGTAACACAGCATGGGGGATGTTCTTTACAAGAACGCCCAAGTTTCTGATTAGTTACCTCGTCCCTGCATTCCATTGTTGTCAAAATTTGGTAAATATTATAATATGGTTGATCGCGGTGAGGTGATGGTATATTGACCGTCTTTTGAGAGGCGTAAAATCGCTCCTCTTGAATATCTGCGGTTCACAACTATTTATACTATTAGCTGACCAATTACAATTAAGTATGCAGAAAAGTTAACCAGATGTAATAATCCTTTGTTTTTTCCTTCTCCAATAGCAATACTTACATAAGATAAAATCCGAGAGTTCCGAATGCAACACAAGCATGGCGTTGTACAAGGCAGATGACAGCTGTCTAACAGTTTACAATCTTCGATTATGTTCAATTTGAAACGTATCAGTATAAAAGCTATAGCATATTAATGACAGAAAACATTCTTCTTTTTTGGGATATATAGTCTTGATAATCGCGTACAATTAATATAGAAACCGAAGCAACTACAACATCATACACACATTCCCAAAGAAATACAATATTCATACAAAGGTTCTTCATTCAAATAGCGATTATAATCGTTACAAATAAACTTTATACATTGGTAAACCGATAATAATATAAACTGCTTTAACTGTAATGCTTCAAAGAGTGTAGTAGGTAATGGGGTCATTACATTACTATAAATGAATTGCATAACAGTTTTGTTTTAATGACTCTTATGTCAATTTTCCTATTACATAATCGTTCATATATAAGAGAATGTGTGTATCATATGACGTTTATTCCTCCTAACTTTTTTCCCAATGCAACTTAATTGACTGTTCAAAATGCATATATTATAAAAACTACCAAGATATTCGTAAGTACGTGTGTCCTTAATGTTGTTCAACCTTTTTACTATCCGAAATGTTCCAAACAATGTAAACGTATTGACAACGTGCCTTTTCTTGTGACCAGTTCATGCATGACTGGTTATCTAAAGCTTGTTGCAACCCTTTAATGTATTATAACTGCAACAATTGGTATATATGCTCTCCTCAAATAACGTTAATTTTGCCATATTAATATTACTACACTGTACATATTTATAATGTCAATCAGACGTGTTGGCTATGTTTGTCACTGTAAGATATATACCATAGACAATTATGAAACTAACGGTCAAAAGTGTCAAACATGTAAACAAAAAAATCCTCAAATCACATTTTATGAAGAACCAAGAGATAGACATTTTAGCTGAAGTACTGCACAGTTTAAAAAAAGAACCTCGACATACGTTCTAGGTTTTATGGGTCAATAATGTTATGTTAATGTAGTTAAATCTTATGGTACTTAAGGGTCTAATGTAGTAACATGAAGAATTTTAATTGCGAAGAAATATCCTTTTTTTCCTTGAACGAATTACATTAACCAGTGTGGAAAGTATCATAATTTAGTTTGTCAAACTTCTTATGAAAGCTATTGAAGTTAATGGAATGAAGATACTTTGTCTTTGACTGCTACATGACAATTTGTCCTGACAAACTTTGAAGTTTACGGACGTGGAATTGTGATATCAAACAGTATTGAAAGGCAGGTGTGAGCGATACATACATGCCTATTCGATATCTTGTCTAACACTTAAGATATCCTGTATTTATAACAACACATTGATCGATTGTAGTGAGATTATATAGACACTAACATTTTCATATGAAAGGATTTGATTGAAAAAAAAATGTTTTAAAATCTCAGACAGGTGACTAATTCTGAGATAAATCGGTCCAAACTATCTGGGGTTCCTGTTCATATGCAAGTTTTTAAAGATATTGATAAAAGGCATAAACATGGTATTATAGTTGCAGCTTTGAATTCAGATAATTGAAATCATTAGCTCCATGCACACATTTCAGGAGAAACCCTTCACATCTCTGACACACTAATTCGACGTAAGGATTTTCAACAGATGAAATTGTTTGAACTATATCTGTTACAGAATAAATCAAATGTAGGGATACATATTTTGATACGGGTTAATATCGCGGATTATTCAGAAAAAAACGTCTGTTGTTAGAATCCTGTGTTTTACAAAGGGTGTAACGACTTCATAAATAGGTCTTCCGGAAGAAATCAACAGGAATTACGGTCAGCATTCGTTTTACTACATATGTAGCTGTATACATTAAAACTTATTTAACCGTTTATTTTTCGTCTGTATCTGTTTACAGCTAAAATCAGCGAAAAAATAGATATCATTGTAAACCAGTTATGAAGTATAGGAAGGAAATAATTAAAATGGCTACTACTGTCAGACAGGATGCATATTATATATTAATGGAATGAAAGCAGAAACGAAACAAATTTGTATTACAAATATCAATACACTTAAACTTGTGATTATTAACATTTGTATTCATTCAGATGAGGGATCATTAGAGCAAAAAGGTCGATTCGCTGGTCATCAAATATACCTGTCAGATACTACAACAGGTTGGAGAAAGAGTGGGAGCTGTTTTACAGACACAACTTCTACACAAAATATGGTGAAACTAACTCAACAAATCACATCGTGTACAGGCAACACCCGATACCTGACAATTTACGTCGACCGTCGAACAAAAAGTTACGATTGGTACTCTACACAAGCTATACTGGAACTCTGTGAAGTACAAGTTTATGGTGAGTGTATTCGTGGAGTAGTTTGATGTGAACCATTGATACGTCATATGATGTTTATAGTCTCCATTTTGTTGTATTGTGTGTATATGTCATTCGTGCCTTGAAAAGTTTAATCAACAATCTTAAAATTGTGTTTAAGAGAAATAAACTAAATTGACAAGAATGAAACATGGGAACGTTATGTGTCGCAATTTGAACAATTCACCACCAGGGCTTTTATGTTCCTTGTTAGTGGTGAGTTTGGCTTAACAGAAATAACATGCTTCGTTCCAGGTAATTTGTCTTGAATGTGAAGCAAATTTAATCCAATTCATACTACATGTTGTTTGAGATATCCAGATTCAATCCCTATACAAGGCTATTATCAAATATCGAAATATATTAAATATTTTGCCGCGTATGCTATCAGCCTGTTGTTCATCACACGATGTAACGTACATGTACGCGTCAAGGTTGTGGAAATCTGACCGATCAGATAATAGCTTTAATATTATAGAAATAAACAACATTATGACATTGATTGCAAGAAAATCATAACACCAAAACCTATCGTTGGTTTGGATCACTATGTTATGCAAAGGGAGACAAATCTTACGAGAAAAAAATAAAATAATTTCGAAAATATTAGAGTAGATTCAAATGAGTATTTTTTTCACACGTGTACCTATAGACAATTACGAAACATGTACATTTAAAAAAAATCAAACTTGACTGATATTCATATTTCATTTGTTTTTTAATAATTGTATGTTCACCTTATTACTTATCAAAACAATAGTGATTATTAAGTTTTCTTAATCCTATATCCAAAAAAATTTCAAAGACCAAACATTCATCAAATCTTATAAGCAATTACAACACGACAGAAAGGTTTGTTGGATGGCGTATTGGATAACGCACTCGCCGTTCAGCAAGATGACCGTGTTCGATCCCCCAAGGGACTTGGTTTTATTTTGTTTAACGTCCTATTAACAGCTATGGTAATTTAAAGATATGCTCCTATCTGTGTTGTGTATTCATGTATGTTTGTATCTGTGCTGATTGCAGGTTATGTTGTTGTTTCCTCCTTGTGATAGCATGTATCTGATGCTGACTTTAAAGTTGTATCTCACTGGAATACCTTGCAAAAGGCACCCAGTACAGCATTTCGTCTTGTAACATTATACTGACAAAGGGTGAAGCTGTTGTTGCTATTACCATAAATGCCTTACGTTAAGCTGGGAAGAGTACCCGCCATTTTTAAGGACTTTAGTATGATCTGGCCTCGGGACAGAACCAAATGCCTTCCTCACCTGAACGAACGTTAAACTTTAAAGCTAAAAGTGAGGTATTGCCAAGCAAGACGCTATAAAATAAAAGGTAGTTAGAAGTAGTGGGAAATGTAAAGATCCCAAATATTGCAATGGGTGCAGCAGATTTATTTTGGTCGCTTTTGTTACCTCAAATAGAAGACACTAAAGCAAATGCCAAATTCTGCAAGCTTTTTCACATCAATCGCCTCTTATGGTACATGTAGTGGATAACAGCAGGTGTATTCATTTCCCGATCCCCGATCTGCAAGGGTGTCCCCGATCGGACGTGAAAAGGTGTTGAATCACTAGCCCGACTACGTGGATTTTCTCTGGGTACTCTGGATTCCTCTCGTAGTAAGATTCTTTTATTTTTCCATCCAGGCAAACAAAGGTGAAGTATATATGATGGAACAACAGGTTTCATTCTTGGTGTAAAGGCAATAAAAATGTTTTTATCTTAATAAAGGATTCACATTTTAAAGGCCGGTCAAAATACTCCTTTTTCAGTAGCCACTTGTATAATGCATGACACCTATTATAGAGACAAACTAATATAAAATTACTTTAAACATTGAAACTGTATAATCGATTTTAATTTATTTTAAGCGCATATGATCAGGTAATTTTCTGTTACTTTTTATAAAATGTTCAAGTTTTTTTTAATTTTTGTTACACAAATACACAATTATTGGACTTTATTCGTGGCTTGTTTGGTTGCAGATGCTTTTGGTGAGAGATCATAACCTTAAACAATTCAATAAAAAAATTTGCTGCTATGTATTGATGTTCATATTTCAATTTACCATACTTCTCTATTTAGCGAAAAATGATAAAGTTCGTTTAGGGAGGAAAGGATATTTGAACATATTGCATCATAAGAGATACAAATTCCAGGTTGTCCACTAGGAAAATATGGTAACAGTAACTGTGGTAGCAACTGTGATACAACTTGTGTTAATAGCCTGTGTCATCCTAACAGCGGCCGGTGTACATGTAAGTAAAAATGTTTTAAATAGATTTTTTAATTGTAATAGACGAATGTTCATATTGATATATATCCAACAAATGTGAAAATTGACAAAACTCCAGGAATTATACAAAAATGTGTTATTCACAAACGAAGACGTTGCATTTTGCACAAATATTGCCATTGTTTTAGACATTCAGTGTTACTAGGCACCTGAAGAGCAAATACATTGAACAGTTTGTCATTTACACATTTATTTATATATCATTATAATATAAGATAATTTCATTCGTTGACATACAAATTACATCACGAATGTTTTCCATTAAGTTGTGTACTATTGCTTTTCTTTATCTCATTTTTTCTTGATTTCAATGAAATGCCATTGCCTTTAGGATAATATACTAACTGTTATTAATACTACCATTAGATAATTGTAGTCTGATACTTTGAATCAGCAGTGATTACTTAATAACATATCATACACTGTAACGTCTTATTATTTTTAGACTGTGCGCCGGGATTTTATAAGTCTGGGCTTGTTTGTACAGCATGTCCGACAAACTGTTTGAATGGCGTGTGCAATGTGGAGTCCGGTGTTTGCTCAGGTAAGTAAAACGTCATTCTCTCATTTCATTTGTAAGATAGGGCTGTCCAGGGTAGAAAGGGGTGTGTGAAATTTCTATCTTACATCCCATTTCATGTGACGTGACGTCACAGTGGCTCAACAATGACTTGACGTCACGAGTTTGGAAATATCCTATGCTGCAATGTGGAAAAGGCGACGTGATTAAATTTAAACCTTTTACGATATATTTACCGTATACCTTAGAAAGATGTGATCATATATTCTGCGCAAACTTTGTTTGGAATTTTGGAGTATACTAAATCTGGCTGACAAATTCGTTTTTGTCTAAAAAGCTCATATGAAAATTTGATATTTTCAAATTGGTTGCCAGTCCAAACTCATTTTCGTGGTTTCTAAGCTTATATGACTATTCTATGCCCAAGGGTGTAGGATAGGGATATTCCACCCTCGGGATTTATAAATTTGGCAAAACCCCTCGGTAGGAATTTCCCTATCTTACATCCCTGGGCATGAAAGAGTCTTATAAAATATCTGTATCTATGATTAAAACATACAATATTGGTTTTGGGTGAGTTTATGATAAACATGCAGTGATGTGTAGATGAACCAGGAATACAGTTACAGTATTGTTTTACTCTTGCTGGCCTAAACTGATTTTTGTATTGCTTTCCTAGAAGTCTCAATTTCAACCATTATTGTGACTAATATTATAGTAATCGGACACATGTTGTCATCTTATTAACTGTGTGTTGTAGTTTATACATATATAAGTGAAAAATAAATCGAAATTGTATCAATTAATTTTGAAATATAACTATTTTGACATCGTGTCTCTAATGGCGATCGATATTGGCCAGCAGAGTTCACCATATACAGAATATATAAGATTATGATATTTCAAAGGTATAAATCATACACTTTATATTCCAATAGGTCAATTTTGATTTAGTTACAGCAACTTGCAGATGGAAAATGTTACGTTTGATACAGATGAACCAATCTACATTTACTATAACGTAGTTTGCGGCTTTGGAGGGAAACACTTCATGATGCCTGTGCGCTACCAAAGCTGTGTCAATCACATTGATTGTTAATGATATTTCAACGGAGTTCAATGAAATAAACATTGTCTTATATCTATACAAATACATGTACTTTGTCACCCTTTTAGTACTAATTTGATAATATGGCACATTTGGTAATATATTTGTACTATCACCTCTTGCATTAAGGCCTTAATGAAATATGGTCTTGGATTTAATTTGACTTCACTTGTTTGATTTAAAAGTACCTGATGTGCTTTGTAACGTTTTGTCGAAACACCATCCAATAATTGAATGTACCGTGTTTATTCAGCTTTTGTCAATGGGATCGACATTTATGATCAATACTGTCGGGTAAACTGTCAGGGGAAAATGTATGTGAGGGAACGTGTACGTAGGCAATGATACGATCGATTAAATAAATATTTTGATAGGACTGCAGGAGCTATTCTGGTTCAGATAAAAGTTCTTCTGACACAAAAAAAAAACATTTTCAATGACATGGTTAGTTTGAAAGTCTGCGTTTATATAGAATATGTAGTTGTTTGCATCCTCATATATTGATATCACGGAATACGGTACTGCCGATTGAAACTAAAAACGGATATGAATGAGGGTTTTGTTGTGAATCTGATCCCCTTCCATTCTCTTATCATCACAGACAAAACCTTTCCTTAGCGTAATTGCATATGTATTCAAAGCATACTGGACCACTTACGTAAAAGGAAATACATCCTTCCGCCTTTTTTTATGTATGCTGCTCTTCAAACGTGAATGCTTGTGACTAAAGGTACATCGCTTAATGTTGCTAACCTTTATCAGTTTAAATGTTTGTATTTCATTCTAGAACGAAAATAAGCATTTGTACTGGGATTTAATTAAAAGCAATTATTTGATGCTTGTTTGGCTTAAACGAGTTCAAACGAGTTCTCTCGAAATCGTATTTTGACATCCATTAATGCAACCATTCACGCAAGGAAACGCTGGTTTCCTTTTTCTAGGAATTATGAAGTGAAAAGCTATTTTGTATACTCTTGTATGTTGTGATCTGCGGACATGTTATTGTTTTGCGTTTCCATTATGTTTTATTTGATGTATTTGTGAAGAATTACTCGAAATTCAACCAAATTGATTTGAAACATTGAACCATTGGTACATGTATATTTTGGTAGAGTAAACAAAACACGTATTGCATATTCAACATGCCTTGGCCTTCTGTTTTGATGATACTATCCGTAACGGAAAAAAGTTTATCCGATATTAATTTCATATCTTATCAGATTGTGATAACAGTTTCTTCGGACCTTTTTGTGCTGCCTGTTCCCCGAACTGTGCCGATCCTGTTTGCGACAAAACATCCGGAAATTGTGATCGTAAGTTCTTCTATTAACAAAAGGAGCAGGGAATGTTGATGCAAGTACTATTATATCCAACTCATTTGCTCTAAGTAGCTTTAACTACTTTGTTCAGTAATTATAATTATTAGTGTTGGTACCCATTGATATTTCTTTTTTTAAATGTTTTCAATACATAATTCAAGTGGTTATATCAACCTATACAATGCTTTTAAATGATTCCGATCAACATTAACGATGACAAAAGATAATTTACTGCTTAACAGTAGAATTAAGGACATTTAGATATCAGTAAACAATATTCCATATTGTTTTTGTTGACTGAACCAAAAAATCGGGCAATTTTAGGATATGAAGCAGGTCTTTACAGCAATAAAGACACATATAGGTATGTTTTGGGGTATATATTTCTTTACTTTAACGGAGAGGTAATTGTGTCACTCGTTTTGACTTATTGTTTTGCCAGCACCTCCAGGTAAAGTTTTGATACAAATATTTGAAATTAACCGTAAAGTTAACGATCAATAGTCTTACGGAAATGTGGTTCCTGAGGAATCAAACATCTTGAAAAAGGCGATCTATGCATTCTGCGACAGTTTTTTTTTCTATTCATGTTCTTTTATCATTTATTTCCGAGCAAAATTAAAGTCGCCAAGGTTTAGGTCCCTTCGTATTTATTGTGTCATTGCATAGGAAGATATTCGTTAATGATTAAGTTCACTGCGATATGCATATATGTTTGTACTTCCATGTCATACATACTATTATTCAATACAAAATAACGCGTGATACATGGTCACGTGTCGTAGATACTGGATATCGCTTACACATGATTTCTTTTAGTAGTGGTAAGAAAGGAAACACTTCAGAACTTATCCTTTAGGTGTAAAAAACATATTTGATAGACTATTAATAGCCTATAGAATTGTTCATGTATTGTTGTAGAATATTTAAATGACACCTGCGGAATACAATGCACAATGCACAATTCGGAATTGTTCACTCGGGTGGGGGAGGGGAGGGGGGAAGAGGGGGTGTTCTCTGGTATCATTTCAAATGAAAAAAACTAACATGTGATTAGTATAAGTAGGAAAACGTGATTTATAATTGTTGTAATATAAATTTAGTGCATTCGTTTGTCATTGTTTTATATTTATATCATATATTATGAGATTAGAAAATTCTTTTCCGATTTCAAGGTAATCAGGTATCGGGGTATCCACCTTTCCTGGTTGTCTTAAAAAGACAAAATTAGTAATTATTTAATTCTTTAAAAGAAAGATAAAATTTGATCAAAATGATTTCCAAACAATTGATTATCAATTACAGAATGTGTTGTTGGATTCCATGGCAATATGTGTAATCAGACCTGTCCAGCCAACTGTAAAAACAATACATGTTCCCAGGACAACGGTTTCTGTACTACAGGTATATCATAATATTGATCGTTAAATGTTTAAATACTGAACAAGTCTAAGACTTTCATATAATTTACGTACATGTATACTTATTCCCATTCACATTACGGGTGATATACTATTAATCAATCTGCTTGCTCCTTATGTTCTTAATTTTTCAGCTTGCCTAACTTATCAGCTAAATTGATAATATCGGTTTTTTTTAATCTTAACAACTTTGAACTTGTGTTTAAATCAAGGTTAAACAATACGTCAAACTCAAATCTTACCTTCGCACTTATATAATAATGGCAGCAGATGTATCAATAAGCAATCCCAGTAACGTACACTTTCTACAACTCTTCTGTTTGTTTGGTTTGGGGGTATTTTTTAAGAACCAAAATACAATAATACATGTACTTATATCATGACTAAAGAGTGTAATCGTCTATCGCATATGCATAAATCTTTACATGTACATAACCATTCAGCATAGAGCTTTGTGAAAAATTTTGTACTTGTTTAGTTTATTTTTCCTTACACATAATTGATGCTTTCAGGATGTGATTCAGGATACCATGGCAACATGTGTCAACATACGTGTCCAACAAATTGCAAAGACAGAATGTGCATGCAGGATACTGGTATCTGTGAAGGTGAATACAGTTTTCATAAACGTATAATTGTATTTCATAAGCGCCAAATCTAGAAAAGTGGGTGGTCGATAAACAAGGCAGGGTTGTGTCACAGCCTACCTTTATGATCAATATAAACACAACCTTTGTAAGTTATCCTTCATCACTGTCAGAGATGATCAGGTTCCCCTTGACTTTCGGCCATCATTTAACATGACTTGAACCTTGAAGACGCTGACCCGGTGTTTCATTTGACATTAGGCTCCTCCGATCACACAGTTAGAATTGCTGACCTACAAAGTCTGGTTTGGCTCGGGTGGTGCAGTGAATAGTGCACTTGCCTTTCACTAAGGCGGCCGGGGTCACCTGCCCGATCACATGGGTTTTCTCCGGGTATTCCGGTTTCCTCCACATTAAGACCCCCGCGCGCTAACATCAAGGCCAACACGAGTGATTTGTATAACTTGAAATAACTTGTTTCATAATTATTGTAATATAAATAAACAATTCATATATATATATAGAGAGAGAGAATAAAAACATATTTTTTTCAGATCGTCCGCTAGGCCTTTCTGCCTTCTTCTTTTCTATATTTTCCTTCGCAAGGACTTATTTATTTATCATTTACTATATATATATATTTATATGATTTTATCGAGGACTTATTATAATTCAGCGAGCCAGACTTTGACCATATAGGTCATCTGTAATTTTTCTTATGGAAGTTTGTAATCAGTGTTTAATTCGTCAAATCAGGAAAAGTTACATTTTCACTAAAATATCGCTTTTTTTATAGAATACATATTTTTCAATATTTTACTTGTAAAAAAGTTATAATTATAGATATCATATATTATCTCTTATTTCAAACTAACCTTTTCATAATAATAAAAATATTTCATTGATGTGTTCCGCAATTTCAAACGAACAACATACTCAGACCAAGTTATGTATGATGTTTTTTTAGCTTGTGTCAATGGGTACCATGGCATCCAGTGTGACCAATCGTGTTCTAATAACTGTCAAGACAAAATTTGTGACCAATATAGTAGTGCGTGTACAGGTAAGATATCAATGTAATGATTTGTTATATCAACTTAAAGATTTAACTTTATATGGAGATATTACATTAGTGTAAGGAATATGTAGAGGTGCCTTGATATATTTAGGTTATATTTCAATATCACAGTTTTGATTTCATTGGTACTTATCTAATTTCTCGCATGATGGCTTCGCTGGACACCTGTTATCCGATAACTTTATAATGTGTTCAGGGATAACGGAAGCTTACCCCTGGTACTAATTGTTCCCTCGTGAATACATAAGCCTGATCTTAAAACATTCTTGTGTTACCTAACCTCCTCATGATGTGACACAGTCTGCATCCAGGTTTTAAATGATATGCCATGTAAGATAAGTATCATAATTATATATAAGGTTTATTTACTGTACAACAATTACGAAACCAGTTGTTTTAACTTTTTCTCTCTTTTTGCCCGGATGTTAGCGCTCGGTGGCTCTTAATGAATAAAGTTAAGTATTTGCCCTAGAGTGGATACAAATTTGGCGTTTAAGTAAAGATATAAAGTCCTTGTTTGTTTATCATTTTCATGATATACTCTATCAATACATCATGTTTACTTTTAAATAGGCTGTGAAGACCGTTTCTTCGGTCCTCTTTGTGTCGCCTGCTCCCCGAACTGTGTCGATCCGGTCTGCGACAAATTGTCCGGAAAATGTAGTCGTAAGTAATCTAACATTAAAAAGGGGATATACTTTTTTGTTCCATTTACTATCAAATATCGATTTTCCATTTTTTTGCTAGCGTTAATTACTTCTAGACTGTTCCGATAATAAGTTTAATTAGTATACAAGATGATAGAGAGAAAGTGATACGACACTGTAAAGTAGGAGCTAGGACAACACCCATTTTCTACATGAGTGTTCCACAAGGAATATCCCTATTTCGTAAATAACTATGTGGAAGAAATTATAACCGTGCAGATATATTTTCACTAGCGCAACTTATAAATGCTTCTTTGAACGACTCTGAGATGTCCAGTTTTCTCATTGCATAAACGCTGACTATGAAAACGTATTTGGAAAAAGCAGTCGTACATGTATGTTTTGATACCTATAGCTTTTGTTCTGTATTCTTGCAATCAATTGTGATCATATAATTGACCGCAGAGTTTTGTAAAAAGAAGGTTATATTCTTCTTGCTTCCCTTGATGCTATAAGTAAGTGTAAATACGAAATAAAATAAAAATAAAGAGAGATAAATCAATCAATTGATGTGTTAAAATAAAACATACCGAGAAATATATACCACAATACTTTAGCTTACACTCTACCAGAAATGTACCAGTAATGCTACATTTTGGAGAGAAAAAAATCAGAAAAGGTCAAAACACAGGTCTTAACAAATCCTGTTCACGTATTCGAATCTTTGAGTTGAATCGTGATATATGTTTTCACACTCAATATCAATTAATGGTACCACACTTGCTCACATAAACTTGAAACGAAAGCACTACATTGAAATTTAGTTATGATTAAGATAATTCCAAAGGTAATTTGTATTAACATTTATACATCCTGTTTGGCAACAAAGTCAACGCAGGGAATCTACTATTTATTTTGTAAAATTTTGTATGGAGTAATTGCAAAATTGTGTAAGCCGGACAGAACAAGAAATAAACAATAAAGAATTGACGCTTACCAGATATTCGCTGTATATTTACCGTTTTATGTATTGGGTGGGTTTCATTATATGCTCGATATGATGAACTTCATTATATACTTGATATGATGAACAATGACTTAAGTGAGAACACAACATAACTTGTGAAACAAGTTAAAATAACTATGCCTGTACCAGGCATTGATAACGATATCAATACATTGTCTGTTCAGATTATCCAATGCAGTATCACTTGTGTCCGATAACGATATCAATACATTGTCTGTTCAGATTATCCAATCCTTACATGTACCAGGTAATGTTTTTATATGTTCATCATGATTCCTTATAATTTTTGGAAAGTCCTTTGCATTTTTTGAATATCATGCGGAATATAATTTATGATCTTCATATGTTAACGAATTCCATAATTGACCTGATAACTGACATACACCATGAACCTTTGTTAGAAAGGAGGCATTTACATATAAAGTTGACTAATAAAAGCTTAACAAAGATAGTCGTGCGGCAAACAATTACATGTACATACATACATACATACAGTTACACACATATGCATACATTATGATTATTGCTGAAGTATTTGTTGGTATAAAATTGTTTATAATTCGCAATGGCTCCTTTTTTTAATAAAATAGAATTGATAAATTAGCATATGCGTGAAACAAATGCACCTTGCAAAAGTAACAGTATATGTACCATTTTAGTCTTATGATGTCAACATTGTACATGGGTGCATAATGTACAGCTTCATGTATAAGTGTGTGTTGCAAATGCTCGTAACATTATATACTTACAAAACTGATGAAACCAGGGAACATTGGATCTGCAAAAGCTCGATTAAATCAATTGAAATATTATCACAAATATTAAGATAGAAATGCTTGAATGGTGTTAATAATACAAAAAATCTGTGTTCAATAGATTTAATGAAGAACATAATGTATTGACCAATGTAAAGGCAAAACTTGTTAAGAAACATTTCTGAATAACAAAATGAAAATAAGATAATGCATATATCACATATCTTGTAGTTGTCAGTTTACCATGTAAAGAAGATGACTTCAATGCGGCAGCAGTTGGTATAGGTAGCGGCTGTGGAGTGGTTATCGTTGTCATGGCCCTCGTGATAATTGTACAGGCAAGAAGACATCGTTCAATGATCCATCAGAACACCACGAGGTCTACCACTATGACAGATATATCTTTACCTCGTATTGGACAGGAACGACGGACAGAAACAGGTTTTCATGAATATCTCTATTTAGTCTAAAAACAAACAAAAAAACACACATAGCCTCACCTAGAGTAGATTTCAGGATTAAAAATTCACTCACACTTATTTAATACCATTTTTCAATACATACAAAAGTATATCATAACATGAACTGACTATAGCTGAACATATGAAATAATTTAAGAGTTTTCATCTTTGTATCTGATAGTCGATGTTTAGGCCAACATTCATATCTAATGCAGTTTCGTGTACTTGCTTTTTGTCATTTTTCAGACGGTACCTATGCCGTTATAGGCGCCCAGGAAACAGAAGAAAGCATCACGAAGATGTCTGCACGTGACAGCAGTTATGAGCAACTTGGATATAGGGAGAGAGATGTTCCACATTTATACGAGACAACATAACGTGGAAAATCTGAACAGACAATGTATTCATATCGTAATAGGACACAAGTGATACTGTATTGGATAATCTGAGCAGACAATGTATTGATATCGTAATAGGACACAAGTGATACTGTATTGGATCATCTGAACATACCATGTATTGATATCGCTATCGGACACAAGTGATTCTGTATTGGATAATCTGAGCAGACAATGTATTGATATCGTTACGGACACAAGTGATACTGTATTGGATAATCTGAACAGACAATGTATTGATATCGTTATCGGACACAAGTGATACTGTATTGGATAATCTGAACAGACAATGCATTGATATCGTTATCGGACACAAGTGATACTGCATTGGATAATCTGAACAGACAATGTATTGATATCGTTATCGGACACAAGTGATACTGTTTCATATGGGGTTGCAATTAACCCTCATCGTACTACCTGTCAATATTGCAGCGTGATTTTTTCTCTGCAGATTAAAACATAAGATATATAAATAAAATGTTTCTTTTGTGCGTGTGTTATGATTGAATGTATAACGTGTATGAGTATGGATATGATGGTTACATTATTAAAAAAGCCGGATCCCGAGCCCGATTTTTATATTCCACATTAATAAGAGAATACTTTGAATATATCTTTTGTACAAATGAAAGCGTAATTCAGTTTTTTTCTCTTTTACTTTTGTGACTTTGTGTCAGCATGAACATTATTGAAATAAGACTGCTTTTCTGTATTAGCAAACGTTTATGACGTTACATCTCATTTTGTTTCACCGACAAGCTGATGTTATATCTTAGTTTCTTGACTTTCAGCAAGTTGGCACGCTGTGCCTATTTCATGTTGATGTACACGCACATACAAATACTCTATATATATATAGCAGCTACTACGTGCAAGACGATTCACAAATTGGTCACTTATTTAAATCTGTAATACTGGAGTGTTTTTTGGAGAAGTACAGATGGTTTGTTGAAAACATATTACATGCACTCGCACACATTATTGATCAATATGACATATGTTCTGGTTCCCCTTTATCTCCATTGTCAATCCCTGGACCCAGGTTCGTTGATATAAATCACATCGACCCACTTTTGTATTCCACGTGACCATATGTGTTTCTAAATTTCCATCATGATATTTCGTTCCGAAAACCGATCCATTATTTGGCAATCTAATTTCTCATGTTATGTAATATAAAAATTAAAACGAGTGTCTCCATCAATACGTGGTATATTGACTTGCTGGAGTAATATCGACTTTGAACTGCGTCCGCGGTCGATATTACTCTATCAGTTTTATATAAGAACGTATAAATATTACCAAAAGTTGATATTTGATCAATATAACTATTATACTATATTAACCAATGTATAATAATGTTACATCGCTGACGTGGTAAAATATACAATGCTATAACACATATTAGATTTCCTGGTCTCTTCGGTTTATTGAAGAAAGGATTATTTCCCTTCTGGTGCCAATTTTTGTTTCTGATGCACATTTCGGGCTGTATTGATTAAAAGTGATATTTTAAAGATCGTCAAAAGCACTTGTTTGTTATTAATGTAGATAAGATAGTTTTTGCGTCAAGTATACCTTACAGGTGTCTGAGTGTGCATCTGTAAGAGATTGGAAGGAATATTTTTTTATGTTAAATTGCACAGAAAATAGCATGTACAAAAGCATTGTACCTGTAATGTACCGTAATGTAATTCTTTTAATAAAATGTAGCATATAACATAAATAGAATAAAGAGAAATTATGTTTAGCTTTGAAACTTATTTCATGAATCTAATGTGTGTTACAATAAATGCATTTTAATTGACTTGACAGGGGATTGTGATTTGACTTAAATTTATAGCTGTCTACATCATATCTAATCAATAATTATAGATTGAGAGAGTAAAGAACGGAAAAGCACAATACAAAGTGATAAATTTGAAACCTTCTTCACATCATATCGACAAAATATGTTATTACTAGGTACCCAAAAATAAAGCTGTATTGAGTACACCCTAGCAGTCGACTTGCTAACTAAAAGAAAAAATGTTGACAAAAACATCATTTAAACAAAGGGTTTACAAAAGTTAGTGCGCCAACTGAAAATGTATACAAAAAATACGCAGAACCTAATATCCATATAAAACTTGATATCAAATGCGCTTGATGGAGATTGTTGGAGTCAGTATTATTTTCTCTTCTGACTACTTACAGAGTAGTTCAAAGGTTGGGGCGAAACCGATTATTTTCATATTTTGATACTGTTTTCCCTTACAAAAGATTCCTTTACACATCCATAATGTCTTATTTAATGGCACAAGTTCAATAACTTCCTGTCATTGTGCTGAATTGTGACAATATATGCAGTTATGTAGAAAAAGGTGAAGTAGCTCCTGATTCAAACTCAACTAATCCGGATTTCAAACTAATTTTTTTAAATATGGAAAATTAAAGTGAAAAAATAAATAAAATAAAAAAAAAACACTTTCAATAAAACAATTAGTGTGTGTGATCTGAAGGCAAACTTCCTGGTTAATGTACCACATTTTAAAACCAATTTTTGATTTTTTTACACGTGCTTTTAACTAGAAATAGGATGGTGATGTTGCCTTATCATATATCACTCATTATATACACTTCCTGGTGTATAGGTTAAGATTTGTGTGTATCTAAACAGGATATCAGCTTTCAAACTGGGACAGACCGACGTATTCAGTCACATGTTGCTACGTTAAGTGCACACAGTAACAATACTCTCACCGACACATGTGGCCCTACACATATGGCTGTTTTTATAGCCGACTTCAGATATTTGATGTCTTTCAAAGATCAGTTGACTGTACGAAAATATAAAATAAAGGCTGTTTATGTAGACCTATTACAGTACAAAGGTATACTAAGAAATAATCAAAGTCAGACAAAGAAAAATCGATGAAGGACAAGATCGAATTACGCAACCTTTGTTTTGTTTTGCATATTGAGCTTATTCGGAAAAATATTCTGTTTAATGTTACATAGTGCGTGACTGTTACACAATAGCGTTTAGAGAATCATTAGTACTAACTGCTAAATCACAACTTATCAGTAACGACTCTGAATCTAAAATGGATGAATGATGTACTCGATATTACAAAGCTCTTTATCATTACTATTATTTTTGTTGATTTCTGTAAGCTTAAACTGTACCATAGGATCACTTTTATAAAATAGTTGGCAGGCAGATTATGAATACATTCTAGTTTGCTATACGGTGATAAATATACCTGATCAGTAATCCTTGCCTATACATATGCAAAGGTAAAAAGTGGGTTTATGATCGGGTGCTTTATTGTCGGGTGGCAAAGAGGATAACGCCCTCGACAAAAGAAACAAAAATGCAGGGGAAACAACAATCAATCACCAGCTTCTTAAAGCTAGTCACCACTTTGAACAGGCATGTACACGTATCTTACATTAGTGAATGACGCTGTTTAACTTCTCAAAAACAAGTTATGTAAGAAATTAGTATCACCTTGATTGATCCCTGACAGCGTCGATTTGCCCTGTGCCTTTCAAACATGAAAATGACACAAGTCTATTATATTTGTGTTAATATTGATAAACACCAGTCATTTTGCATATTCACTGAACGGTCTTAACATTTCCAATTGTTCTCATTTCTCAGGATTTCACTGCATCTCTGTTATATTATCATTGCACGTCTTTTATAATATGACTGTACAAACAGGGGACAGTAGGCGTGATGAAAATTTAACATGTATCGATAAAACATATCTACAGAAGCAATACCAACATACAACATAATGTGCTATAATTTAGATGATGATGCATGTATGTCAAATGAATTTGAAACACATTTACTTCACCAATATGCACAGACACTAGTCTGACACAAGTACATTATCATGCCCTGCCTTCAGTCTTCCTTTTTATATACGTCATTGACAATGTCTCTCAGCAAAATATCCCAATAATATATTCGAACAATTACTTCATGGACGCTGGTTTCACTACTCTAAATATTATAATTTACTACGAATATATTTCATTGTTTTGTGCATCTTGGTGGAGACTTTTCTAGAGCTACATATATACCAGTGGGACTCAAGATTTTGTGATCACTATACATACTTAAGTTACCAATATGATAATATATTCAAAGTCACTATCTGTGCTTAAATTACAAGTACCCGGTATTTAAATAAAGCTCCATTATTTATAACGAGACATTTGAGTAAATATACCCTTTTAGTTCGCGGAATGTGTGTGGGCTGTGCAGGAAGTAAAACACAGTAATGTAAACACAGTAAAGGCGTACAACTGAGTTTATTAAATGTATTACACAGAGGCTATCCTCAGCAAATAGGCCCTTATGTGCACGAATGATAATAGCTCGATTCAGTTATAAGTAGCATACAAACCTGTGAACGTGTAACGGATTAAAGTACTTTTAAAAAAGCTTAGAAATATCGGTCTGTATACAGTTGGCGAGTAACGACAGTTTTAAGACAACCCCAGTAAAGTCAAGCAATATTTATATCAGATATATGTTAACCTTAATTGCCAAACACAATTTGCTCATTGTGTATTCGTTCTTGACAAAAACAGACGACAAACTTCACATGATTTCCCTTTTTCAGTAATATTGTCATGTTATGGCCGTTGCTCCCTTCTATCATATTATATGGGCATATCGAGTTGCATCACCCTGGGAATGTAGTTTTTTACTAACCGTTTGGTAAAGAAGTACAGAGTTGTTTTTAACTTCCTGGTCAGTATAGGTGTGGTAGAAATGCACTACATCATACCTCCGGCTTATTAAAGGTACACATTGTGTAGGATGGAGGTGTGTACTGTGTGGCTGGTGATTCTCTACCTCATATCATCGGTTCACATTGTCAACACATCAGGTATGATTGAATACATATTTTATGCTGATCGTGAATTATCTTGAACGTTTAGCTTGTATTATTTTTAATACCAAATGATTTTAATAGATTACAAAGGCAGTTATGAACATAGATGAGGTTCAGATGAATAGTATTTGATATGTGCATGTTTAAAATCACGTTTTGACTGACTTAATATATGCATCGCTATAGCGACCCCTTTGAGTATGCAAGTGTTCCTATTTTATATACATTCGCTGTCGATTGAGCATGTGTGAACGCTGTCACTGAATAAACTGGTGACTATCACAGTGGTTCACATTAAGGTACGCATTGTAAGATTGTCGCAATACCGCTTAGCTTCCTCATCACTTCTTATATATCTTCGTATTTAGATAGCGGGGCAATCTTATTTAGTAAGATGTAAAATATTCCTGTTGGCGTTAACGTTATCGTTGTAACGGAGCCGCCTAGTCACTTCATTCAATATTGTCTCCGTCTAGTTCTAGACTAGACCGTTTGCTGGTAGCGCAAAACAACGATCTTAAACAAGACTCGCAAAAGCCAGCTGGTAACGCTCGACTTGAACCGTAGTACTGGTAGCGTACTTTGTAGAACTAACATGAAGTATTAAGTAAACTCAAGTTTTGTGTACCACATAGACTGATTTTATTAAATGACACATATATAGTATGTTATTCTGAATATCCTTCACACAAATCTTTACATAGTAGTCATACAACAAACACACTAACCTTATCTCAGGTCTTGACACTGAAGTCTCCGGTACTGTAATTCCGGTAAGGAATCCACGTATGAGTAGAATATAATATATATATAAAGCTTTCCTAATGAAAGTGACAAAGTTATGAGACTGAATAAGTTATGTTAATTTAGGTTTCAAAGGCCGAAAGAAGTATAAGTGATGTCCGAATAATGAAGTCTAAGTGTATACGTAAAAGTCAATAAATCTCTATGTCTAAAAGTCTGTAAGTCTCACGAAAATACAAACGCTCGCTCTTTTATACTCACTCTCAAGCACAACAACAAATCAAAACATCGTATGTCGGTCCTAGAATAAACAACCAATCGAATAACTGTAAATAAACATCGCGTTTATTTACCGAACTCGAACATTCATAAACTCCCGCTATTCGGTGATCGCAACTCTAAGACCGGAAATACGTAACAACTGTCACTCTCCGTACATGCGCACTCTCACAACAATGGCAGCCTCCATCACACTACAGAACACGCACCAAGACTCGTCGATAAGACGGTAACTACAGTTATAATACATTCAATTATCAAGGTTTATATGAAAGGTTCAATTAATACATCAACAATACAACTATATATATCATCCAAGCGACACAGCGCCCTTACTTTGTTCTAAAATAACACTTTACCATTACCACTCAACATTCCTCGTGGTATAACCTAAACACTCGTAAATCTGACATATCATATTTAACTCAAAGTCTCTCTCTCTCTGCCATTGTCGACGACTCACACTATCAATAATAAATGTAATCATACAAAATATACAAGAATGATCTGTTGTTATTTCATTGAATAAGCAAGGTGCCATAGTGGTACATAAATATGTATAACATGAAACATGAGGGTCAACTTCGTTACATCGTGGTAGTGTTAAGAAATAGCTGTTTCTTGGTTGATGCAGTAAAAATATCAAAAGATGGGTGAAGATATAAACCTGAAATGACACAAAATATAACATTCATTCATTGAAAAACGAAACATTAATTCATCGTTTGCTTTTATATTATAATTAATTACAATATCTTTTCAATTCTGAAAATGGAAATGGTAATCGTTCTGAACACTCGGCCATTAATATTATCGTTAACGCTTCATTTTGTTATGCAACTAGCGGTGATTTAAAAAAAAAGATTTAACATGTCCCTATGCGATTAAAGCCTTGCACAATGCAGTCCATGTGTAAACTGTCAAACCTTTGAAATGTTCCCTATTAAAACGTTATCAGGCTTAATATTTACATAATGCAGACTACATTAAAACTACATTGAAGACACGACGATTGCATGTGTACCTTAATTAAATGTAATGACATGAGATACGCTATCCTTACTGTTGAATATATTCTTTGAACCGTAGTATTAAAGCTTGACATCAACGTACCAATTACACTTCGTCTTACGACTGTCCGAGGTACCATACTTACATGTTATTGTCAATATGTAATGCATTATATACAAATGTATGCATTGCGTATATAGCTCAATACCAAGGTTCTTTATAACAATCAGTGATTATAGACTATAGTAGCAAGGGCTTACACCTGTTGATATGTACGACTATTACACTGAATCAAATGTTCAAAGGTGTAGTCACAAGTTATCAAAAATATAAGAATTACATTTTTTATGTCGTTATTGTTTTAGTTTGTTCACGCCAGGCCGTAAAAATGACATTTAAAGTAGAAAGGGTGGAAAAGTTAATTGTAATGTAAACCTACTGCAAACATTAGTCTGGTTAAGTAGAGCAAAACTCAATGTAACCTCCTGGTATATACATGTACTTGGGTACGAGGGAAAGACTAGGTTATACCACCACGTTTATATCTGTAATTAGGTACGGGGGGAAACTAGATTATACCACCATCTTTGTATATAATATACCTTGTACTTAGAACAGATTACGTGTTTCATATCAATTTCATTCCACTCTCATGCTGTCATGTTTACGATGCATATACTCAATTGAATAGTATGTTAATATTACCGAACGTGCATTGGCACTACATCATAGAGTGTAGGAAAAAAGACCATGCATATCTTATTTGCATTTTTTAACCTCGCCTGATGAGTTCAATTATGGCGGGCTGGACAGTTAGCACATCGATAATTCAATGGCGAGGTAAACGTGCAGACGATTTGGGAGCTGGTTGAATAGACCGTTTCGTTTAGAGAGCAGTTGGCATGTGTCTAACTATTTACCTGTTGTAAAGTAAAGATTTCTAAAGAAAGTGGTCATAGATCTGTGAAAATCCAGGGCCGATGCGTAACTTCCGAAGCGTAACTTAGCACAAAGGTTTTATTTCATTCAAAAGTTTTACTTGTATATGTCTAGATATATCTTATATATTGCGTTTCCATATTGTCGTTTACAATGCATGGGGCTAATTAAGATGTACACCAGAGTCATGAGATTATTTCTGACAGGTGACAATATAGGGTGAAACATTTACTTTACCCTTACTCAACTCTGCTGTGTTGTACTCGCACTAGCTACAAATACACCCATTCAAAGTATGCAGTCACCTGTTTACGTTTAAAGGACGCGCCTATACACAATGCACTTCGATAGGGTCCACGATGGTTAATGTCGCTTAAATTAAAATGTTATTGTAGTAGACACATACAAGTCCTTATACAACATTAACACAAGATCCACGATGATTTAGCATGAGTCACGTGATAACCGATGATTCATATAAATCCCCGTTGAGGCCGGAGAAGATAGTAAACACATTTTATGAGCATTCGCCTGTTAATATGTCAATCAAGTTGTTTATTTTATTGTAATACACTTCGAACAATAAAAGTCGGGGAACTTAAGAATTAAACCGCTTTCAGGTGAGGTTCATGGGCAATAGGAATGTCCATTGAATTACAGGAAAATGACACGAACTGTATTAGTAGTTCGTGTTTTATCTGCTATAATTCGAATACACAATCTCTTCAGTTTTATTTTGTAACAGTATGTTCATTTCTCCAAGATGCACATAGATATTCTTCATGTGCGTTCCTATGTCTAAATTTGTCAAATATAGTTTGTTGATTCAACAATCCTAAAAAGGAGGTTCCAAAACGAACGATGGCTAGTTATCATGTTTATTTAGCTGGAGGTAGTTCAAATTGTATAAAGATGAGCTTTACCGACTGTATAAACACGAAAATCAGTCATAACGAGTTAGGGGACCCACAACGTTCGGATATTATATCGGAGAAACAATTGCTATGAAATTTTACGTCATAAAGGAAAATGACGTCGCAAAGAATTGTTTCTTGACGTTATAATTAGAGAAAATTGAAATATGAAATAACGTCAGGATGTTACCCTCTAGTGTGTGACTTTACACCGCAGAGACATGTCTGCTTAATTTTGAAAAAAATATCTGATGTTGTCGCTACCGAAAGCCTGTTGCAGTCTACGTATTCGTTGATACTCAAGAAATATTTTGAATGTTGATGTCGCAAATGAACAAAGAGTAGCCATGCTATTGCTTTTCGGTTTAATTGTGAGTGCTAAACATTTGTTTTGTTTTAATTGTGCGGCACTGATAGCGATATTTGTTTAACCTTAAATGGAAATGGACGTGTGGGACAGTGAACTAGTGACATCTTGCAATTTGCACTTACGGTGTCGTTGGACACATTTTTATACATGTAATTTAATTTCCGCCTAAATGTTATAAAGTATTGTTATTCTAATAGAAATCATATATTTGGATATGCCTTTAGGCATGAATACTTCTCACACAAAGGGAAAAAAAGAAATCACAACGAGACTTTAACGTGACTTCCGGGTTTTTGTCCACTCGATAACGTTTGTAGTACTTCTTTTTTGGTTCATAATCTGAAAATCCGAAAGATATTTATTTGGTTAACATATTGAAATTGAAGCTCAAATTTCATTTTTTTAGACTGTTTTCCTGGTTGGTACAGAACGTCAGTGGGATGGTCGGGTGGCGCAGTAAATAGCGCACTAACCTTTCAACAAGGTGGTAGGGGTTCGACTCCCCGACCGGACGTGAAAAGGTATTGGGTCACCTGCCTGACCACGTGGGTTCTCTCTGGTCACATCGGTTTCCTCCCACATTATGAACCCTGCGCGCTAACATCCGGGCGAAAAAAAGTGATTAATATAAATTGAAATAACTTGTTTTATAATTGTTGTAAAATAAATAAAGTTTATATATTTATATATAGAACGTCACTCACACGCCGTCGTCATACATGTCACACATATTTTTTCCTGCAGAATGGAGCTTTTTGCCTTCTGCCTATTAATTTTATACTTCATGTCCGCAGTGAAGATATCTAAAACCTCAGGTAGGATTGCACGTATTCCTTTTGTTCTGTAAGTGTTTGTCGGACATCCAACACTTGCGTCGTTAATTTAAAACCTGAAAAGCCCTTATCAGGATACTCCTTACTGCGTGCAAATTTTGTCAATACGCATGCATTCCATTGCATCTAAAACGACCATAATTTCTTCAGAAAAAACAGTTGAATTAAGTGCATTATTAGCACACACTCAAACATTAAATAAATGGCATATTGTCATAATGTTGATATTCGAACAATGATACTTCAAATCAAATTCTTAATAAACATCGATATCCTGGACCATATATCATATATTTGAGAGCAAACCAGACCGGCTTTAGTTTAGAGGAAATACAGTTATGTGAAAAAATAAATATGTCTAAGTTCCTATTAATGTTAATCATATATAGAAATCGTGTGTTTATAGCGACTTGTTTACTTGCTGTGGGCATATTACGTAGATAAGGAAACCCTAACCTGAAACAAAGTTGCTCTATATATATGATGACAATGTTGAAAACGATCCCTTTCTTCGTACAACAGGCCATGTAACAGATGCAATTACGTCCTTGTTAGAAAATTACACTTCCCTCGACTTTAATGAGACTTTTATATGCTTTAACCACAGATGTGCTACCGACACCTGATATTGATATCGTGACGACTTTGACGCAGCATGTTATTTTTATTAGATTTTGTTTAAGTAGCATGACATGTATCATATGTGGTGCCCGTCATATGTACGTATCGTCCATTACATAATGATACAATAAGCATGCCGTTGGTCGTTAAGGACATCAAACTTAGTATTTAGTAGATGACGTCATGATAATGAAAGTCACATAATTTCTGCGAAGATTGAAACCCTTCCGTTCAGCAACTTTGATATCATTCTGCTAAACAAAGAAGATTAAGGCACTTCTCGTGAAAAAATATGCATTAAATCTCCTCTGGTCAACAAGGTAAATTCCTATTTTTTTTGGTACAAATATGTAGATTGACACTCCTTCGGTAAGCAACTTATAATTCAGTTTATTTGGTAAATAAAATGACCGAAGCCCCTTAAGTAAACAACGTAGATTAAAGTCTCTCTCGTAAACAACGTAGAATGAAGACGTTTTGATAAACAACAAGATTGAAGCCCTATCCGGTAAACGACGTAGATTGAGGCTTCTTTGGTAAACGATGTAGACAGAAGCTTCTGTCGGTAAACCCCTTCGATAAACAATACAGATTGAAATATCCTCTCCCCGGTAAATAATGCAGATCGAAAAACCTCCCGTAAGCGGCGTAAAGAAGATTTTCTGGTTAGCAACGTGTAGATAAAAGCTCCTTTATGGAACCGCTTTTATACGACTCACAACACACATTGAGGTCAAACTGATATACAACATGGATGAAGCCCTTCCGATTAACAACGTTGATAAAAGTTCCTTCGGTAACCAACGTTGATTGAAGTCCCTCCGGTAAACAGCGTAAATGGAAGCCCCTGTTGTAACAACGAAAATTGAAGCCCCTAAAGTAAAAAACGCTACTGAGAAACAACATGATCCATGCCCTTCAGATAAACAACACAGATTGAAGCCTCTCCGATAAACAACAAAGAACGAAGCTCCTCCGATAAACATAGTGGATTGAAGCAACTTCAATAAACAATGCAGATTGAAGCCCCTCTCGTTAAATAAACACATTAAATCCTCGCTCGAAAACACCTTAATATGAATACTTAACAGAAAACAACGTGGACTAGAGTTATTCCAATAAGAAACCCTTCGGCACAAAACCTAACTTGAAACCTTCCGTTAAACCAAGTAGGATGAACCCCCTACATTCTAATATGCTAATTGTAAAACTAAGATTCGTATCAATAGCTGAAGAAGTGTCTGTGATATCTTTTGTAAAGAAAAATATTCCTTTTTTTTAACTTATGTTAATACAAGAAAGGAAAACATATCTTAATTGAAACGCAATTCCTGAGTAATTAAATGTTACCTAACAGAGTCTTTGCTAAACTTGTTCTAACTCTGCTAACGTTTTGCCCGGTGTTCTCACCTTAAAAAGTGCTAAGGCAGCCCCGATATTTAACTGGATTTATCAATATAGTTTGTAGTAATGATACTTCTTCAATGACCGGATACTTTCGGGGTATAATTTGTATTGTCCTTATACTGTTCCTGAAGTATTATGTGTGACATCATCCTATGATCATACGTTCCATTTTAGCATTTTCAGGGCTGCCTTTGGTGTTAATGCGTAAGTTCATTTTGACATAAATTCAATTAACAAAATGCGCATCTGAATGATGACATGCGATGTTGCATTTGAGTCTGGCAAAGATACAAACATATTTACAGAATGTTCAAGTCCGTAAATCGCAAGGTCATAAAATACATAAACGTGAGTATAGAAGTTTATATAAAACATTTTACTAGTATGTCATGTTCACATGTCAACATATTTTGTCATATTGACGGCTAAATGCTTGATAAATGAGTAGGATAAGAAAGCATAACAGTGTATATTTGCTCGTTCAAATTATTCAATTAATCATGGCTAGCCAATCGAAAAATCAGTGTACATTTGTGTTCATATATTACAGGGGTGTCAGCGTTTCAGTTGACAAACGGAATGGAA
>NW_018407523.1:80680-81133 GCF_002113885.1 Mizuhopecten yessoensis
AGACCGGACGTGAAAAGGTATTGGGTCACCTGCCCGACCACGTGGGTTCTCTCTGGTCACATCGGTTTCCTCCCACATTATGAACCCTGCGCGCTAACATCCGGGCCAAAAAAGTGATCAATATCAATTGAAATAACTTGTTTTATAATTGTTGTAAAATAAATAAAGTTTATATATTTATATATAGAACGTCACGCACACGCCGTCGTCATACATGTCACACATATTATTTTCGTGCAGAATGGAGCTTTTTGCCTTCTGCCTATTAATTTTATACTTCATGTCCGCAGTGAAGATATCTAAAACCTCAGGTAGGATTGCACGTATTTCTTTTGTTGTGTAAGTGTTTGTCGGACAGCCAACACTGCGTCGTCAATTTAAAACCTGAAAGCCCTTATCAGGATACTTCTTACTGCGTGCAAATTTTGTCAATACGCATGCATTCCATTGCAT
>NW_018407523.1:90169-106653 GCF_002113885.1 Mizuhopecten yessoensis
ATGTGTTTCATATGACGTTATTCGTCCTTACTTATTTTCCAATGCAACTTAATTAAATGGTCAAAATGCATATATTATAAAAACTACCAAGATATTCATTACAGATACTGAACGTATATATTAGATCATATCAAATGTACATGTGTTCTTAATCTTGTTCAGCCTTTTTACTATCCGAAATGTTCCAAACAATGTAAATGTATTGACAACGCGCCTTTTCTTGTGACCAGTTCATGTATGACTGGTTATCTAAAACTTGTTGCAACCCTTTAATGTGTTATAGCTGCAACAATTGGTATTTATGCTCTCCTTAAATAACGTCAATTTTGCCATATTAATATTACTACATGTTTATAATGTAAATCAGACGTGTAGGTTATGTTTGTCACTGTAAGAAGGGTGATTTCATAATCTCTTCATGTTTCCAAATTTCCATTGTTTGTAAGATATATACCATAGACAATTATGAAATTAACGGTCAAAAGTGTCAAACATGTAAAACAAAAAAATTCCTCAAATCACATTTTATGAAGAACCAACAGATAGACATTTTAGTTGAAGTTCTGCACAGTTTAAAAAAAGAACCTAGACATACGTTCTAGGTTTTATGGGTCAATAATGTTATGTTAATGTAGTTAAAAACTTATGGTACTTAAGGGTCTAATGTAGTAACATGAAGTGTTTTACTTGCGAAGATATATCCTTTTTTTCCTTGAATGAATTACATTAACCAGTGTGGAAAGTATCACAATTTAGTTTGTCAAACTTCTTAAGAAAGCTATTCCGTCTTTGCGTATTGCAGAGTTATCTTCTCTTGGGAGCAGGTATTGATTGTTACGTCACTTGTATGTGAGAGTAACGTCATCAATTTGTGAGAAAACGACCTAATTTTCTCGCACAAACCAATGACGTTACAATCAATACCTGCTCCCAATAGAAGATAACTCTGCAATACGCAAAGACGGAATTGAAGTTAATGGAATGAAGATACTTTGTCTGTACTGTTACCTTGACTGCTTCATGACAATTTATCCTGACAAACTTTGAAGTTTACGGACTTGGAATTGTGATATCAAACAGTATTGAAAGGCAGGTGTGAGCAGTACATGCCCATTTGATCTCTTGTCTAAAACTTAAGATATTCTGTATTTATAACAACACATTGATCGATTGTAGTGAGATTATATAGACACTAGCATTTTCATATGAAAGGGTTTGATTGAAAAAACAATGTTTAAAAATCTCAGACAGGTGACTAATTCTGAGATAAATCGGTCCAAACTATCTGGGGTTACTGTTCATATGCAGGTTTTTAAAGATATTGATAAAAAGCATAAACATGGTATTATAGTTGCAGCTTTGAATTCAGATAATAGAAATCATTAGCTCCATGCATACATTTCAGGACAAAACATTCACATCTCTGACACACTAATTCGACGTAAGAATGTTCAACAGATGAATTTGTTTGAACTATTTCTGTTACAGAAAAAATCAAATGTAGGGATACATATTTTAATAGGGGGTAATATCGCAGATTATTCAGATTAAAAAGTACATAACGTATTTGTTGTTAGAATCCTGTGGTTTACAAAAGGTGTAACGACTTCATAAGTAGGTCTTCCGGAAGAAATCGACAGGAATCATGGTCATCATTCGTTTTACTACATATGAAGCTGTATACATTAAAACTTATTTAACCGTTTATTTTTCGTCTGTATCTGTTTACAGCAAAAATCAGCGAAAAAATAGATATCATTGTAAACCAGTTATGAAGTATAAGAAAGAAATAATTAAAAAATGGCTACTGCTGTCTGACAGGATACATATTATATATTAATGGAATGAAAGCAGAAACGAAACAAATTTTTATTCCAAATATCAATACACTTAAACTTGTGATTATTAACCTTTGTATTCATTCAGATGAGGGATCATTAGAGCAAAAAGGTCGATTCGCTGGTCATCAAATATACCTGACAAATACAACAGGTTGGAGAAACAGTGGCAGTTGTTATGCAGACACAACTTCTCAACAAAGTATGGTGGACCTAACTCCACGAATCACATCATGTACAGGCAACACCCGATACCTGACAATTTACGTCGACCGTCAAAAAAAACCTTACTCTTGGTACACTACACAAGCTATACTGGAGCTCTGTGAAGTACAAATTTATGGTGAGTGTATTCGTGCAGTAGTTTGATTTAAACCATTGAGACGTCATATGATGTATATAGTCTCCATTAGGTTGTATTGTGTGTGTATGTCATTCGTGCCCTGAAAACTTAAATCAACGAACTAAAGATTTTGTAAAAGAGAAATAAACTAATTGACAAGAATGAAACATAAGAATAGTATTTGTCGCAATTTGAACAATTCACCACCCGGGCTTTTATGCTCCTGCTATTTAGGCTATGTAAGTGGTGATTTTTGCTTACCCAAAATAACATGCTTCGTTCCTGGTAATTTGTCTGGAATGTGTAGCATATTTACTCCAATTCATACTCCATGTTGTTTGAGATTTCCAGATTAATCCCTATACCCGGCTATTATCAAATATCGAAATATCTAAAATACTTTGCCGCGCCAATTTTTATTTTTATTGTCAGTAAGCTATCAGACTGATGTTCATCATACGATGTAACGTACATGTACGCGTCAAGGTTGTGGAAATCTGCTCGTTTAGAAAATAGCTTTAATATTATAGAAATAAACAACATTATGACAAAGATTGCAAGAAAATCATCAAACCAAAACCTATCAATGGTTTGGATCACTATGGTATGCGAAGGGAGACAAATCTTACAAGAAAAAAATAAAAGAATTTAGAAAATATTAGAGTAGAATCAAATGATTATTTTTTTCACATGTACCTATTGAACATCACGAAACATGTAAATTTAAAAAAAAATCAAACTTAACTGATATTCATTTATTTTTTTTCCAATAAATTTATGGTCATCTTAATACTTATCAAAACAATAGTGATTATTAAGTATTATTAATCCTATGTCCGATTCCCTGATGGATTTGGTTTTATAATGTTTAATGTCCTATTAACAGCTATGGCAATTTAAGGACGTGCTCCCATTTGTGTTGCGTATGCATGTATGCATGTATCTGTTCTGGAGGCAGGGTATGTTGTTGTAATTGCCTCCTTGTGATAGCACGTATCTGATGCCGACTTAAAAGTGCTATCTCATTGGAATACCTTGTAAAAGTATTTCGTCCTGTTACATTATACTGACAAAGGGTGAAGCAGATGTTGCTATTACCCTAAATGCCTAACGTTAAACTGGTAATAGTATCTGCCATTTTTAAAGACTTTGGTATGTTCTGGCCTGAGTACAGAACCAATTGCCATTCTCACCTGAAGAAACGTTAAACTTTAAAGCTAAAAGTGAGGTATTGCCAAGCAAGGCGCTATGAAATAAAAGGTAGCTAGAAGTAGTGAGAAATGTAAAGATCCCAAATATTGCAATGGGTGCAGCAGATTTATTTGGTCGCTTTTGTGACCTCAAATAGAGGACACTAAAGCAAATCCCAAATTCTGCAGTGTTTTTTTTTTACATATTTTACATCAATCGCCTCTTACGGTACATGCAGTGGATAACACCAGGTGTATTCATTTCCCGATCCCCGATCTGCAAGGGTGTCCTCGATCAGACGTTAACAGGTGCTGAATCACTAGCCCGACTATGTGGGTTTTCTCCGGGTACTCTGGGTTCCTCTCGTAGTAAGATCCTTTATTTTTTCCATCCAGGCCAACAAATGTGAGTTATATATGATGGAAAAACAGGTTCATTCTTGGTGTAAAGGCAATAAAAAAAATCTTAATAAAGAATTCACATTTTTAATTACAAAACAACATGTGTTTTGTGCATGTAATCCTAAACTGTTAACATAAAGTAAGCACCTGCTGCAGAAATAGTACACATTTTAAAGGCAGGTCAAAATACGTTTTTTTAGTAGCCATTTGTATAGTGCATGACACCTATTGTAATTTAGAGACAAACTTACATAAAATGGCTTTAGACATTGTACCTGTATAACTGTTTTTATTTGTTTTAAGCGCATATGATCAGGTAATTGTCTGTCACTTTATTTAATATGTTCAAGTTGTTTTTGTTTTTATTTTTGTTACACATGTACATTTAATGGACTTGTTTTGCTGTAGATGCTTTTGGTGAGAGATCATAACCTTAATCAATTTAATCCAAGAAATTAATAGCGGCTTCGTATTGATGTTCATATTTCAATGTACCATACTTCAGTGTTTAGCGCATAAAATAATAAAGCTCGTTTAAGAAGGAAAGGATTTTTGTACAAATTACATCAAAAGATATACACATTTCAGGTTGTCCAGTAGGGAAATATGGTGACGGAGATTGTGATTCAAACTGTGATACAACCTGTGTTAATAGCCTGTGTCATCCTAACAGCGGTCAGTGTACATGTAAGTAAATACATTTTGAGTTGATTTTTTTAACTTTTATAGGCGAATGTTCATATCGATATATATCGAACAAATGTGAAAATTTACAAAACTCCAGTAAATTATACAAAAAATGTGTTATTCACCAAAGAAAACGTTACGTGTTGCACAAATATTGCCATTGTGTCAGATATTCAGTGTTGCTATGCACCTGAAAAAAAATACATTGAAAAGTTTGTCATTTACACATTTATTTATATATCATTAGAATATAAGATAATTTCTTTCGTTGACATACAAATTACATGACGAATATTTACCATAAAGATGTTTACTATTGTTTTTCTTTATCTCAATATTTCTTGATATCAATGAAATGCCATTGCCTTTAAACATATTATACTAACTGTTACATTGTATTGATACTTCCATTTGATAAATAACATATTATACACAGTAACGTCTTATTATTTTTAGACTGTGCGCCGGGATTTTATAAGTCCGGGCTTGTTTGTACAGCTTGTCCGACAAATTGTTTGAATGGCGTGTGCAATGTGGAGTCCGGTCATTGCTCAGGTAAGTAAAAAGTCATAATACTGGTATCTAAGATTAAAACGTACAATACTTGTTTGGGTGATTTTCATGATAAACATGCAGTGATGTGTAGATACTGATTTTTGTATTGCTTTCCTAGAGTGTCTCATTGTCAGTCATTACTGCGACTAATATTACAGTACTACGACACATGTCATTATTTTAATTACTTGTGGTGTAGATTATACATATATAAGTGAAAGATAAATTGAAATTGTAGTAATGAATTTTGAAATAGAAATATTTTAATACCATGTCTCTAATGGCGATCGATGTGATAAATATTGGCCAGCAAAGTACGTCGTATACAGAAAATATAAGATTATGATGTTTCAAAGGTATAAATTATACACTTTATATTTCAATCAGTCAACTTTGATTTAGTTACAGTAACTTGCAGATAAAAAAGGTTACGTTTTATACAGATGAACCACTCTACATTTACTATAACGTTGTTTGCGGCTTTGGAGGACAACACTTCATGATGCCCGTGCGCTACCAAAGCTGTGTCAATCATATTGACTGTAAATGCTATTTCAACGGAGTTCAATAAAATAAACATTGTCTTATATCTTTACAAATACTTTGTCACCCTTTTAGTACTAATTTGATAATATGGCACATTTGGTAATATATTTGTAATATCACCTTTTTCATTAAGGCCTTACTGAAATATGGTCTTGGATTTAATTTGACTTCACTTGTTTGGTTTAAAAGTACCTGGTGTGCTTTGTAATGTTTTGTCGAAACACCATCCAATAATTGAATGTACCATGTTTATTCAGCTTTTGTCAATTCGATCGACAGTTATGATCAATTATGTCGGGAAAACTGTCAGGGGGAAATGAATGATCAAGAAAACGGTTTCTGTGAGGGAACGTGTTCGTACGCAATGATACGATTAATCAAATAAATATTTAAATAGGACTGCACAATTCTGGTTCAGATAAAAGTTTTCCTGACACAAAAAGCATTTTCAATGACATGGGTAGTTTGAAGTCTATTTTTATATAGCCAAATATGTAGTTGTTTGCATCCTCATATATTGATATCACGGAATACGGTAGTGCCGATTGAAACTAAAATCGGATATGAATGAGGGTTTTGTTGTGAATCTGATCCCCTTCCATTCTCTTAGCATCACAGACAAAACCTTTCCTTAGCGTAATTGCATATGTATTAAATGCATACCGCACCACTTACGTAAAAGGAAATACATCCTTCCGCATTTTTTTTTATTTATGCTGCTCTTCAAACGTGAATGCTTGTAACTAAAGGTACATCGCTTTATGTTGTTAACCTTTATCAGTTTAAATGTTTGTATTTCAATCTAGAACGAAAATAAGCATTTGTACTGGGGATTAATTAAAAGCAATTATGTGATGCTTGTTTGGTTTAAACGAGTTCAAACGTGTTCTCTCGAAATCGTATTTTGACATCCATTAATGCAACCATTCACACAAGGATACGATGGTTTCCTTCGTACTCGAAATTCAACCAAATTGATTTGAAACATTGAACCATTGGTACATGTGTATTTCGGTAGAGTAAACAAAACACTTATTTGCATATTTAATATGTCTTAGCCTTCTGCTTTGATGATACTATCCATAACGGAAAAAAAGTGTATCCCATATTAATTTCATACCTTATCAGATTGTGAAAACAGTTTCTTCGGGCCTCTTTGTGTTGCCTGTTCCCCGAACTGTGCCGATCCTGTTTGCGACAAAACATCCGGAAATTGTGATCGTTAGTTCTTCTATTAACAAAATGGGATAGGGAGTGTTGATACAAGTACTTTTATTTCCAACTCATTTGCTTTAAGTAGCTTTAACTACTTTGTTAAGTCATTATAATTATAAGCGTTGATACCCATTGATATATTTTTTTAAATGTTTTCAATACATAATTCAAGTGGTTATATCAACCTTTACAATGCTTTTAAATGATTCCGATCAACATTAACGATGACAAAAGAAAATTTACTACTTGACAGTAGAATTAAGGACATTTAGATATCAGTAAACAATATTACATATTGTTTTTATTGCCTCAAGCAAAATATCGGGCAATTTTAGATTATAAAGCAATAAAGACAAATATAGGTATGTTTTGGGGTATATATTTCGTTATTTTAACGGAGAGGTAATGTTTCAATTGTTTTAATTGTGTCACTCGTTTTGACTTATTGTTTCGCCAGCACCTCCAGGTAAAGTTTTGATACAAATATTTGAAATTTACCGTAAAGTTAAATGAAATTTGGATCCTGAGGAATTAAACATCTTCAAAAAGGCGATTTATGCCTTCTGCGACAATGTATTTTTTTCTATTCATGTTCTTTTATCATATATTTCCGAGCAAAAATTAGTCTCCAAGGTTAAGGTCCCTTCGTACTTATTGTGCCATTGCATAGGAAGATATCCGTTAATCATTCAGTTTACTGCGATATGCATACATGTATGTACTACCATGTCATACATACTATTATTCAATACAAAATAACGTGTTACATTGTATACATACTGACGTGTCGTAGATACTGGATATCGCTTACACATGATTCCTTTTAGAAGTGTACTTGTTCAATTTTTGTTGAAATCTGAAAAAAATCATGTATACAAGTAAATAAACTTGTAACAGTTATTTTCATGAGACTCTGAATCTGTATTCAGCTTTTCACAAGACATGTTTACATGAGTTGTTGTACAATTTACACCTTTTGATACCTGTGATTTGATGGTGTCTGAGTACTGGCATCACAATGGCTAACACAATTGCCAGGTACTTGTACATGGTATGCATGATCTTGTAGACTGTTGTCACACCACTGCGTACTTGAATTGATAGTCTCCAAATCTGTTTGCACACCAATGCCTTTCGTTTGGTCGTGATCTGCTGTCACTAGTGGCTGACTGAAAATCAAAAATAATTATGATAATAAAACCATGGATTTTTTTTATCTAAGTCTGTGCTAAAACCATATCACTTCGACATTTAAATATGGTCACTGCCGGTTTTTGACACCTGAAATGGTCAGCAAAAATATGTTTTCTATTTATGTCAATTTCCGGTTAATGTCATGGTTTTAGTTGACAAATGAGAAGTGATATTAAGCGAAATATATTGTCCTATCATTTAACAAAAGGCAGGTGGGCCTTGATTACTCACTTTGTTTTACTTACCCATCATGATTTCTCCCTAGATAAGAAATAACATTAATTACATAAAAAGAAAAAAATACACCTTTGGGGAACATTTTATCGAGAGATATCCACTTTTAAAATGGTGAAGATCCTTATTGGGGCATTCTGGTTGTTCAATATGATTCTAGCATAGCCTAGGTTTAACTGTACACCTAACCGTGGCTCTGTAAATGAGCCTGGGTCTTGGATGTTTTCGAATTGCACATCAAAGCCATTTCAAATGTTTGTGAAAACAGATTTTTGTTGCTGAGTACTTGTTCTTATCACGGCTTCTATTGAAGTGAACTCCTGGCCGTGTCTCAAATTATGACCCAAATGATCAATGTAACATCCAGTATGCCAACATAGTAGATATGTGTTACAGTAGCTCAGTACCGATTACTGCCCTTGTTGAACTTTGACCTCTGGCTGAGGCTCCATTTAAGGACCAGTGGGTAAGACCTGTACATCATTTGAATACTATTCAATTACATTCTTCAAGAATTGGACAGTTAATTATACCTTTCCGTGAAACTGCTCTCATCAGCATACTTTCTCTTAAGAATTTCGCCAGTCTCCTTGGTCCTAAGTGAATATCTAAAATAATAAAATAATAAAACACTTAACATAAAAAAACATAAAAGAAGATGATTATAAAGATCATATAATTAATATTGATTTTATTAATGCCTTATAGTTTAATGACAAATACAGATATCCAAGTTTCGATTGTACAAATGGAAATTATACCCAGGAATAATCACTAATCTTAAAACCTTAGAATCAGTTAATATGTTTCCATATGAATTTGAAATTATAACTATATAGCATTGCTTTCAACTAAAAGTAACACTTAAAATGGTTTGTATTAACTAGCATAACTAATGGACTGTCGAGTTTCATAAATACAAATTACCTTTCCTTTACATTGCTCTCATCAGTCTGTATCTTTCTTTTGAGGATTCTTCTGCTTTTGATAGTAAGATTTGCATAGCCTACATTAATAAAATGGGAAAATAATACATCAAAATTTGCATGATATGAATATGTGCAACCAATAGATGTGTTCCATGAATTCAATTCATTAATGATAACTAATATTTTTGTTAGTAATTGCCAGAGCATTTGAAACAGGGACTGGATTGACATTTTATCATGGGAAATTTCAGAATTAAGCAGACTATAATATTTTCAAAGAAAAGAACTTTAACCTTATGAGAAAGTATACGGTTGATAAGAATTATTTTTCAAAATATTGTTATTTAATATATCAAGAGCAAATAAAATATTAGACTTTTTTCACTGCCCATCATAAAAGGGCACCAATTTTGGGTAGGAATTTTACTTTACATATGTATTTGGTAGACACAGCATTTTTGTATGAGGCATTATCAATTAATAATTAATGCATTTCTGTGCATTCTGGAGAAACATCAATCATGAAGCCTAAGACTACACTATTAGGTAGACTAAAGATTTCGAACTTTCCCCACTTTGTGATACATTTGTATACATTAAATAAAGTAAAATTGGTTGTCCTGGTGGTGGGAGGGGGGGGNATATACATAATAATGCCAGTTCAACAGACTGACAGCATGCATAGTTATTTTGAAATCGGTGCATGCATGATAGCCCGCCTGGTACACAGGGACCTGATTATTTGTTATAGTTATTTGAACCTAAACTGAAGTGTTCAGATTAATACAACACGTTTTAGGAGTTTAAATCAATTCTCAGTAAAATTACCACCCCCAGTGATGGTATAAACGATTATTGGGAGATCATCTTATTTTTTTCTTCAAAATATATCTGTAAACAATTCTCGACCAGACCTCTGTGTACATGTACTCACGACAGTATGTTTGGTTTCGTTTTTGTCTTTTGTCCTGAAAACTTTGAATGCTTCAAATGAGGAAAAAACACAATTACAGTTACACACCCATTCCGATGCTTGGTATCGGGTTCTTCTCGGTTGGACGCCCATCTGGGAAATGATCCGAACAAACAAAAAACTCGCTTTGGTAAATCTTTCCTGTTGATGGTTTTTACCCAACACAATATTTGGCACTCGTTGGCTGGCAGTTTATACAGCGAAGAGGGGATCAAACATGGACATTCGTCATGTAAAGTACCATGTGTGTCACATACTGTAAATCTCCAGTTAAACCATTTCTTTCTGTTGTTTGAACGCCCGACAATAGCACAACAATCTCCACCGCCGCCTTGGTACTTTGAGGTGTCCGCCATTGTTGTTTACCTTAGTAATCATGACTTTAATGGCCGACTGATCACGTGATTAAAGATGGGCGTCGATGACGTAATATGCCAATCAAGTTGTGTATAATTTCTTTTAGCAATATTTCGATTTAACAAAAAAAGGGGATTTGAAGGAAAATGTTGGATGGACTTAACTCATTAAATCCTATCTACCATATCATGATTTCTTATATTTCTATATTATCTCTCATTTTAGATTTACAGAACATGATAGTGCCAATTTAAATATATAACTAAACTAAATTATAAACTATAAAAAGTTATTATGCTGAAATAAGCAATACACCATTACATTATAAACAATAAACATACTGTAATTGAGAAAATAGACAATTTGTACTCTCGATGTAAATGAATGATTACTAGGTTGTAGTATTTTGTGGAAAATGAATATTAAGTCGAAGATAAGTTCATGCTAGCATGTCGGATGTAAGTCTAATATGACAGCACATTTGTTAACATACTGTGAGCATTTCCCCTTCAATAAGCTTTACTTATATTTTAACTAATATAGGATCTCAAATCGAACTGGATTTCCACGTATCTTTTTACGTTAATATTGATTTAGATACACCAGGTCAAATGATTTGTCACGTTTCTTAAGCTTGCACTTATGGGTACTATGGAGATCAATTATGTGCAGATAACTGCAAAAACAAAATATGTGGTAAAGAAAACGAAATGTGTAACTAAGTAAATGTTATCATTTGTTCTCATTTTTACCACAGGTGTTAATATAAATAAGTAGCAATACCTTTAAACTAGTAAGTCGTTTAATATAACAATGGGTTTATATTTCCGTTGCTAAATGGCTATAAGATTTTTGTTCCTACGTATTATTATCATATCAAAGTTTTACAGAAAATAGTTGTGCCAAATGAGCATAATATATCGTAAATAACACAAAGTATTCCGTAATTACTATTTACTTTCATGTAATCAAAATAAATTGCTTTGCATATATCTCAATTGACACAAAGGCTTAGTTGATCAATATCTGCCTCAATAGACGATTTTATTGTTTAAATACAACATAGATTTAAAAATAATTCATTCTCAAGTTTGTTGGCTAATGTCAGGTTTACAGTGTATTTTATAAAACTCTAGGGTGTTACCCATACTACATAAGATCATCCAGAAACGACACAGTACGCAAAACGGGACATTTGTTGGAAAACGGCCCAAAAAACTGTCATTTAATTCAAAATAGTAGTCTTATGTATGCAGTTTTCTCTTTATGATACTTTTATGACCTTTTGACTGTATAAAAGCTTCATTGGCTGTTGAATATCATTACATAGATAATTAAAAGGTAAGAATAATTACCAAAACCGAAATGTCGTGATTTATATGTCATGCGACGCTATTTATTTGGACATCATTTTCAAAAGTTTATTTTATTAAGACGAATGGAATTTTGGAGAGGAAATTTAATCAGAGCCCCTTCTGAATCTTAAGTATTAAAACTATGTATATGATTTAAAATACCAAAGCTTTCCTTCAGGGTACAGTTACACCTGTCCAAGGGCCTCCGTGACCCTATTGTTTTGCGTTATATTGATAGAAAAACACGCCGGAAATACGAACTTGTAAAAGCATTGAAAGTTGACGTATCTTTTTATAAAAAAACGAGCATTCTTGGAAATCATAATATGGTATGGAGTAGATTGATATTTATCTAAAAGTGTCCCGTTGGATATCGTGACGTTAGCTGGTTGGTTGTGTTTTATTTTATTTTATCTTTTTATGCAGAATTGTTTAAAGATGCTGATCTCGGATAGCTATTTAATTCGTGACTTGTTTACTAATTGTTCCGTGGTATTAGAAAAGGATTTTAGATTTGATCCTTAGAAATGATGTTTTTCATCAATCTGTTCATTTTCTTGAAGTAAAATAGATTTCCATTACCTAGGAATGGCATTCAAAACACCATAATACTCTATAAGATTTATATTTATATCATATTTCCCACAGAGGTGTTCAAGAGATGAGAAACTATTATTTTCTAAGAGATGTTTTTTTAAGAAAGCAACTTTTTCACACCAATGTTTGTACATAAAAATCTCAAGTTTATCAGGTATCGAGGTATCCACCTTCCTGGTTGTCTTAAAAAGACAAAATTAATACAGATTTAATTCTTTGAGGAAAAGGAAATATTGATCAAAATGAATTTCAAACAATTGATTAACATTTACAGAATGTCTTGTTGGATTACATGGCAATATGTGTAATCAGACCTGTCCAGCCAACTGTAAAAACACCACATGTTCCCAGGACAACGGTTTCTGTACTACAGGTATATCATTATATTGATTAAACATACTTTTCGTTAGATATTTGAATATTGAGCAAAAACCAAGATATACTTATACATGTACTTATATCATGACCAAAGAGTGTAAACCTCTATCGTATATATGTTTTCACACTCATTCAGCATAGAGCTTTGCGAACTATATTGTACTTGTTTCGTTTATTATTCATTGCACACAATTGGTACTTTCAGGATGTGATTCAGGATACCATGGCACCATGTGTCAACAACCGTGTCCAATCAATTGCAAAGACAATATGTGCACCAAGGATACTAGTATCTGTGAAGGTGAATATAATATCCATAAACATGTAATTCTGTTTGATGCGGTATTGTCTAAACATTGACTTCTCATTTGTAATTCAGTAACAGATTTCAGCATATAGTTATAAATAGTACTTTGTTAATTTCTCATGTTTCTTTAAATATTTAGTAAAAGTTACTTTGTTTCTCATCAATCTATTCATTTTCTTGAAGTAAAATAGAGTTCCATGACCTAGGAATGGCATTCAAAACACCATAATACTCTATAAGATTTATATTTATATCATATAATATACAGCATTTGATATAGCGCCCTATCTAGCTAACATAAGCCACTCTAAAGCGCTTTACATTACATAGATATACAATTAATACAATCAGCATATACAATAATCAATACAATTTTTGAGGAATTCGCAGGTGCTGCCTAATCAGGCGCTAACTACTAGTCCTATGCCACCTGGTATTTCTTACAGAGGTGTTCATGAGATAGGAAATGATTATTTTCTTAGAGATCTTTTATTAAGTAAAAATAAATCCCCTCCAATGTTTGTACAAAAAAGTCTATAGTTAATCAGGTATCGAGGTATCCACCTTCCTGGTTGTCTTAAAAAGACAAAATTAATAAAGATTTGATTCTTTGAGAAAAAAAGAAAATATGATCAAAAATTAATTTTAAATAATTGATTATCAATTACAGAATGTGTTGGTGGGTTCCATGGTAATATGTGTAATCAGACCTGTCCAGCCAACTGTAAATACAACACATGTTCCCAGGACAACGGTTTCTGTACTACAGGTATATCATAATATTGATTAAACGTACTTTTCGTTAGATATTTGAATATTGAACAAGTCTAAGACTCTAATATATGTTATGTACACGTATAGTCATTCCTATTCACACTATGGTTGATATACTATTAATCAACCTGCTTGTTCCTTATGCTCATATTTGTCCAGCTTGTCGAACTTATCAGCTTAATGTATAATATCATTTTTTTTAATCTTTACAACTATAAACTCGTGTTTAAATCAATGTTAAACCGTACGTCAAGCTCAAATTTTGCATTTGCACCTAAATAGTAATGAAAGAAGACGAGGCGAACGATTGTTTAATCGCACAGTTGTGCGCACCATGTGTGGACGATGTGCGGACGGTGTGTGTACGATGTATGACGATATGCGCACGCTATGTTTGGTGCGTGGTGCGGTCACACAACTGTATGAACCCTTATCACTCTTAAAATGCAAATCTATCTTTTTGTGTGGTAAATGTTAACTGAATATACTTTGATTCATTTGTGTATCATGTATATAATATGATCGTACCACGAGTTGTCGAGGGTATATAGGGATATGTCGTACATTCGTCTCAACCGGCGTCACCTATCAACATTCATTCCTTATCCGTTTTTCATGAAACTTCAAACAACCACGTTGCTTATTATTCGGGTTTTCGTTTCGACTAGGTCACTTTAACTATCAATAGAATTCGATATAATTGTTTGCGTCATCACGTTTCAGCCTTCATTTCTTTTCAAATTGTCACGAACATTTAGGTCACCGTAACTATAAATAGATGTATAGAATCGTTTTTGAAGTCACAGCTCTACAGAAATATCTCCTTTCCGATTGTTACGAAACTTCACAATGGTGTTTATTGAAATCACTTATTTTATCAGTTCGTTTTTTGACCTGATGTGGTAACTTTGACATAAATAAAATTCAAAGGAAATTGTTCTACAGACTTAATATCTTTTCCAGTCGTCACAAACTTCACACATATGTTCAGACATTACCTCTGGTTCGTGTTTGCGTTTTGGTTTGATCGACTTGACTTTTATTTTTCACACATGGTCATAACCGTCACTTCTTTTTCGAGTTTGTTTTTCGACCTTCTGCAGTAAAACACTAGGTCACTGCCACCATATCAGCTTTAAGTGCGATGGTATTCGTATCGGCTTCGATGCCTTGTAAAGGTTACTTAAACGGGTACTTGGGCAGCCTCTGTGATAAATAACTGTTTGTAATTGGCCCAACGAATCACTGGAATGGGTAGTTCAATACCATTGGTTGTTCGAATGTCTACTGTTGTATGGCTACAAATCCAGTTTTCCGACATAACACTTTCTTATTTGAGTATAACGAACGACGGAAGTGACGAATAACAAAAAAACTGTAATCACCAAATTTGGTTGATAATAACAAGTGTTCTTTGTCTAGGAACAGCAAAGCAGCATACCTCACCACTTACTTGACGTCTTATCAATTCGTGCCTCCATAGTCCATATTTATATTGCATAATCAATATCTGAACTTCATAATAATGTTAACTCTTCTTTATTTGTTTTATCCTTTTTTTACGAAAACATACTCAGACCAAGTTATGTGTGATGTTTATTCAGCTTGTGTCAGTGGATACCATGGCAGTCAGTGTGACAAATCGTGTCCAGACAACTGCCGAGACAAGATATGTGACCAAACTAGCAGTGTGTGTACAGGTATGTCATCAAGGTTTTTCTTTGTTCTAGGAATATTTTGATTTAACCAAAAAGGGAAGGATTTTAAAGGAAATGTAGGATGGACTTGAATCATTTAAGTCGTATGAATAATATCATGATTTGTAAAGTTTTGTTTGTAGTAGATGATATCCCTTATTTGAGACTAACTGAATAATGATAAAAGTAAAAATATACAACATTTATATAGCGCCCTATCTAATTTGTAAAATTTCTCTAAAACGCTTTTACAACATATGGATAATAGTATAAGTTATACTTGTGAAACAAAAAAAAAAGGCTTACAATCACCTTTTTGCATTAAGCAAGCAGATAATCATCGCAATGTGCACATACATATGGTGGCTGATATATGACATTTCATCTTTTCGCTTTGTCGCCCGCGAAATACCGCCAAGCGAAATAACGAAATAACGAAATAACGCCAAAGCGCCAAAGCGAAAAGACGAAATAACGCCAAAGCGCCAAAGCTAAATAACGAAATAACGCCAAAGCGCCAAAGCGCCAAAGCGAAATAACGAAATAACGCCAAACCGAAGTGAAAATAACGCCAAAGCGAAGAGATAAAATGGCGTCTTTTCTCCCTCCTTTTGGCGTTATTTCGTTATTTAGCTTTGGCGCTTTGGCGTCTTTTCGTCTTTTCGCTTTGGCGCTTTGGCGTTATTTCGTCTTTTCGCTTTGGCGCTTTGGCGTTATTTCGTCTTTTCGCTTTGTTGCCTTCCGGTTCTGGATATTAAAGAAACGCTATCTCCGTGATTATGATTCCCCAATGACTCCGCTAGTGAAATGGAAATCAAAATGCACAAATGTGACTTATGTTTCAGCATTTTAGGAATTTTACAACAACAATGCTTAATATGTTTATCATTGTTAAATTAAAGAAAACAAATAA
>NW_018407523.1:110392-169873 GCF_002113885.1 Mizuhopecten yessoensis
TTCTCACCGGCTTATTTCCTAAAAAAAATCCCCAGTAATACCGGCGCCCTCTCCTAAAATAAATACATAACACACGGGTATAACTATGCAGAATGTAATGACATTATTTCTTTATCGGAAAAATAACATAAAACAGAACAAATCAAAACTATTTTCATCGACGAAATTCATCGTATAAACAACCTCCTATTCTATATAGTATACATATACGTGTAATCACGTACATGCTTCTTATTGTTCAGCCAATAACAATAGTACATTCTGTTGGTTGGAATACATACAGCATACCTACAGAAGACAGACAGGCGGATGGACGAACAGAAGGACACAAAAAATTATTTGTTTTCTTTAATTTAACAATGATAAACATATTAAGCATTGTTGTTGTAAAATTCTTAAAATGCTGAAACATAAGTCACATTTATGCATTTTAATTTCCATTTCACTAGCGGAGTCATTGGGGAATCATAATCACGGTGATAGCGTTTCTTTAATATCCAGAACCGGAAGGCAACAAAGCGAAAAGACGAAATATCGCCAAAGCGCCAAAGCGAAAAGACGAAGTAACGCCAAAGCGAAAAGACGAAAAGACGCCAAAGCGCCAAAACTAAATAACGAAATAACGCCAAAAGGAGGGAGAAAAGAAGCCATTTTATCTCTTCGCTTTGGCGTTATTTTCACTTCGGTTTGGCGTTATTTCGTTATTTCGCTTTGGCGCTTTGGCGTTATTTGCTATTTAGCTTTGGCGCTTTGGCGTTATTTCGTCTTTTCGCTTTGGCGCTTTGGCGTTATTTCGTTATTTCGTTATTTCGCTTGGCGGTATTTCGCGGGCGACAAAGACGAAATGTCATATATCAGCCACCATACATACATGAATAAATAAAGTGTGGTATGTACATTACGTCTTTGCAATGAGCCTAAAATGCAGATGTGAACAGGTGATTGTTTATGTCCTTTTTGAATTTGGCCTGGGTATTTTACGTTCTAATAGCAGATAAGCTATTTCACAACGTGGCCGAAACCCTCACAAAGCACCGGTTTCCATAAGTCGCAGTACGAGATTTTGTTACACAACAATGATTCTGACTCCGACCGCAGTGATCGTTACGGTTGATAAAGGGTAACATGTTCCTGTAGGTAGTGGGAAGTTGTTCCTTTCAGTGTCTTGTATTTGTACACCAACATTTTTACTGCGACCTGTATCGTACAGGTGACCAGTGCAATGAATATAGCACATGTGTGATGTGCTCCCTCTTTCGAGCACGAGTACCCAGCCGTGCTGCAGTGTTCTGGACCCTTTGCAGACGACTAGTTAGTTTGTCAGATATACCACAGAGCAGGGCGTTACCATAATCCAACCGAGAGGTAACACGTGAATGCACCAAAATCCTTCATGCATCTGCAGTTATAAACTGCCGGATACAGCCGATGTTCCTGATCTGGTAGTAACAGGATTTGGCATTAGCGTTCACTTGTTTCTACTTGTTCAGTGAACTATCAAAGTATACCCCTAGGTTTTTAACAGCTGGGACAGTCTCAATAGTTCTGACTCTGACCTTGAGCTGGAGAGCCATTGTTTGCTGACACGTTAGTTCCGTCTTTTCCGAATTTAGCTTCAGCATGTTGGAGTTCATCCAGGCAATGATATCGGTCAGACAAGCTTCAAGATTTTCTGAAATTGTATCCCAACTGTCCTGCGGTTTAATTACCCTGTAAATTTGTGTGTCATCAGCATAGCAATGATAGCGAAGGCTAAGGCGACGACAAATCTCTCCGATCGGTTTGGAGTACAGGCAATATTTTCGCTGTTATCCAATGCAGAAGCTATATCATTATGTACACGTTGTCATGGAACCTCTAAACGCCGGGACACAAACTTCTCCAACATCTTAGACAGAAAAGGCAGATTTGATACTGGGCAGAAGTTTTTCAACTCCTCCTTGTCCATTCCAGGCTTCTTCAACAATGGTCTAGCATGTGCTATCTGGACTTCGATTGCGAGGCCATGATGATATTGCGCAATTCGTTCTGGGTTGTTGGTAAGAGCTTTGTCAATGGCCCCTTAGGTTTTTGATGAGTCTGAAAAGCTGTCTATGGTCCTTACCACATTCTTCGATTCTTTCCGAATAATAAGCCTTCTTTGACTGAATGAGAAATGAACCCACTAGCCGACATTGTTCCCTTAAAAACTATTTTCATTATACCACGGGGCATCGGTCTCATAGTTATCAGATTAGTCTGTACTGGTGCGTGTTTCTCTTTAAGGGTTTCTATACCAGATGTGTATGCTTCAACAAGATCATCAACCCCGACTTCAGTAGATTGAAGGGCGGAAGAAGACTGAATGTCATTGTTGAAATTTGGTATTGAAATTTCGCGGAATTTCCGGCAGCTCACTTCTTTCCTTGCACTATCTTGCTTACAAATGTACTACATTTCAGTCTTGCGTGAACAGTAAGATGATCACCAGATTGACTCCCCTTTACATCACTTAGACATGGATCAATCACTGAAATTGCTCCATGAATGACTGAGTTATTTTCCCTTGTTATGGCCACATGCATTGTGTGGCCATGGGTGTGTGTAGCTTCTGTCACATGCTGAATCAGACCCCTTGGATCTAGTAGCCCAGATAACTGGCGTACATCAACATTAGATAGATCGTCTAAGTGGAAATTCATTCATGTCACCCGTGATAATAATCTCTTGTTTTACAACAACTTGGTCGCCCAAAAAGGTAGACCACTCACAGTATTTCGGGAAAATATTTGTTTAGATGGAAGAGCCTGTAAATGATACACAATCTAAATCGTTTATCATCAGCGATGAGAGAACAAGTCCTGTGCTCAAAGTGTGTGTATACATCATCATGGCTGAAATAGAGATGTCTCACAGTTAGGCCTTTCTTAAACAGAACAGCCACCCTACCACTACGTTTGAAAAAAACCTATCTAACCAGGCCAAACCATAAATATGTGATTTACAAAATCATCAAAACTAAATTTAGCTAGACTAGAACTTCATAGCAAGAAGTCTTAACTTTGTCCAATGTAATTCATTCCCGAACTTGTATGTGAGGTGTTAATCACATTGGTGCCACTTGCAGGATGTGAACAAGGATTTCACGGAAGCACGTGCCAACACAGATGTCCTACCACATGTAAAGACAACACATGCAACCAGTTTAATGGACAATGTGAATGTATTGTACTTTATTAGCATGTTACAGTTTTAGATGGATTCGAAAAGAGACACAATAGCTAACGGATAATTTTAATTCCAAATTAAGATTCATTTATGATGATTGCTTCGTGACTTAGAGGATTTCAGTCGTATATATATTTTCACATCTTCATGTAATGATGGCAGTAACTGTCAAGTGTCTTTCAAGTTTAAAGATACACGTTTTTTTTTATTTTCACGATCGTTCACTTCCGTGGTACAATTGTATATCTAAGAATACTTATAAGAGCCGTGCCCTTTGATTGATTTATCATATATATATCATTCCCCTGATGAACCTCTTAAGAGGAGAATGCACAGGGGAAGTCGAAGAAACTTTTGTCTTTTATTTTATTTTATATATATTATAAAAGCAGAAAAATATCCTTACGGACGAAGAAATAATGTAAAATGAAAATTCTCAATAACGAGTCTTAAGTACTTTCACCTCTCCTAGAAGAGATGAAAGTATTTAAGACTCGTTGTTGAGAATTTTTCTTTTTACATTATATATATATATAATGTGCAAAAAAGTTGGTGGGGGGGGGGAGGTGGTGGGGGTTAAATTTAACATTTTAATGTTGATTGGTGAAGAAGCCCTAGAAGGCAGAAAGGCCTAGCGGACGATCTGAAAAAATTGTTTTTATTCTATATTTTCCTTCGCAAGGACTTATTTATTTATTATCTACTATATATATATACATAGTAGATAATAAATAAATAAGTCCTCGCGAAGGTAAAATATAGAATTAAAACATGAATTTTTCAGATCGTCCGCAACACATCTTCATGTAATGATGGCAGTATATGTTATAGTCAATTGGTAATTTTTATTGATAAATTGGAAGACATATTAACCGATATTTTCAGAATGTGAGGTTGGATTCTATAGCGGTTTCTGTGATCAGGCTTGCCCTAGTAGCTGTATAAACAACGTGTGTATCAAGGACAACGGTCATTGCACAGGTACATTATAAACTTAACTTCATCGAGAATGGTAAGAGCAAGAATTAGTGTTTCCGAAATCTGAAAGCAATATAAAGTGAGTAATGATTTTACGCAATTGCCATCCCCCTGCCCGCTCTCCCCGTCTTAAAATGACTCCGTTTAAAAAAAAATCGCCAAGAAATGTTCAACATTTGTTTGTCATAATAAGGACATGCTTATCAAACTCAATCGCTGATGCATTGAAGGTAAATGACTGTTTACAGAATGTGTTCCTGGTGTGTATGGCCCCAACTGCACTCAGACCTGTCCTGTCAGCTGTCAAGGCAAGTGTGAAAGAAACACCGGAGAGTGCAATGGTATAGTTATTTGTTTCTTGTTTTATAAGCTTATTTTTTTTTACATTGAATGTAAATGGAAATTTCATAAATATTTGACTCGAATTCTGCTCTAGTTGTTTAAACATATAACAAGGAATTTACAATTTAACTTGTTTATTTCAGCAACTGTATACTATAACGTTATGCGTTCTTATAAGTTCGTCCGTATTGTAAATATTATATGTATAATGTACGTTACCTGTATTGTCTATGTCACGTGATGTTCTTAATATAAATTGTTCACGTCACGTGTTGTATGTTACCTGTAGTGTCCATGTCACGTGATGTCCGCTACCTGTGGTGGTGCAAGCAGGTATAAAAGTGTGTATGCTAGTGTATCCTCTTGGTTTTATTGGTCAGTAGTCTTTGTGTGTATATGACACCAACACTACTGATTCTGCACGACACAATGACGTTAAGTGGACGTGTAAACCATTGGAATAAGATACTGGAGAAATTGAAATATTCGGTATGTATCATTATAATTTTTAAAACGTGATGGTAAGGATCATAATTCTTGCTGAAATTTACATTGTACGAGTTAAATCAATAACTAACTAGTTGAACTCATCTTTTTGAGAATCGACATATTTTTTTCTAGAATAATATCCAAGTTATTTATTGTTTAAGCATTTATTTTATTTATTTTATTTATTTACAGTTCTTGATCTGCACACTTATTTTATTGAATATACAGAGTCAGGTAAAACTGGTAATTTTAATACTTTGTAATATGTAATGTCAAATTTAATATAATGAAAATATTCTGATCAAGAATTAAATACCTGCAATATATTTAATTGCACACGTGCTTTCCTGCTTTGTTTGGATCTGCAATATTGGTGGGCCCCATCGCTCTCTGTGCATATTTGGGCGCAATGTACGGCTGGTGTTATTTATGAGTTGTGCGAATACACAACCGTGGTTACACTTTTGTAATCGTATATTGTGTAGGCATAGGTTTCATCGAAACATAAATTTACGTAATGGATTGTGATCTCAATTTATAATGAGTTGTACACTTTATTATTTTGTAAATGATGACTGACTTTTTAAGTAATTAAAATATTTGGTAAAGTGAAACTTTTCTGGTCTCTACATGTTAAACAGTATTTACTTGATCACATTTTACTATAATCTGTGTATCTTATCTTTGCAGGGTTTGATCATAATGATTATTGAAAATGTACATCAAGATAGAGAAGAATGTATACTCAAACGTTTGTTACAAACACCCATTGGAGGAGAACTTCTTTTAAAAGAAACGCTATTTACCGTCACTTATGATTCATTTTATATATATGTAGTATTCTTCTGTAAATTATCGATGTCTTAGTTTATTTATATCATTACCCTACTTCATATCTTTATCTTCACCTTTAAACATATCACTTTATCAATATACAACTCCGTAATTGATGTTCATATGATATTGATGTAATTATATAATCAAAAAATAAGCTTATATATACCATCAGCTTTGTAAGGAAGAACAGTATATTTGTATGCGTAAACATTTGTTTGTTTGCTTCGTCATGCACCCCTAGAAGCTGGAAGGTCGAGACTAGCGTGTGACCTTACCTGCCAATTGAGCGGAAAATGCGAACAAACAGATGGCCATCTTAAAGGTAGGTAAACCCAGAAGGTCAATTCAGTAAAACGTTCTTCTTCGTTATAATGTCATAGGCATGATTGTGATGAATTCGAATTATGTTATTATTTATACCAATCTTCTTATTCCTGTTATGCAGTAATTCAAATACCATGGTGAATGTTCCCTTTTAATAATATGCAATGTTTATATATTCAAAACATTTTCACACTATACACTGTATATACCTTTAAAAATAAGCTATGTTTAACTTAAAATTCATTGTCGCTTATTTTTATCCTTCATATTTCTTCATTCCGTCTTATTAAATTCCATTGAAATATTAATAAATCAATTTACTATTCTATGGGATGTATGTATGTATCACTGGGTGCCTGAAGAGGGCCCAAGTAAAGATTTCAAAGATGTTATAAACGATAACATAGGAGCCCGTCGTTACATATCATTGTGGTACGCATAAAGATATTCTTATTTGGCACATTTAGACTGATTGTGCATGGATCTGATGTGCGGGAGAGCGGGTTTAAAGCAACGCCAAGTCAGCACGTGAGGTGTAAACACTATGCTGAAACTGTATGACATATGCGATACTTGAACGCAAACTAGAGCTTGCGGTGAGTACCGTACCCATCAACACATTTAGATATCATGTTTGTAATTGTTTTGAACATGCTTTGTGGATAAACAGCGACATTTCATATAGTTATACCTTTGTGTTTTTGGTAAATACAGATGTTCTCATTGTATTGTGTGTGTTTATAAAGTGATTTATACAACAGTACACAGGTTATAGGAAACCCTACGGCACTACTTCACTTTCGTTTGATATTGTGTATATAGTGAATACATGTTTTATAGACGGTAGTTGTTATTCGTTAATTAGAAGGAACGCACGTGATAATGTATTAAGGTGTCGTATACCGTACTTATCTCCAGTTTATAGTTAAGATTTTAATTTTCACATATACATTAAAAACACTTTCATTGTTGTAAATAATAAAGGAAAGCATAGTAACATTATTTAATTAGTTATTTGTATCTTATTGTAGTTATTGACATGCCAGTCTGCACTAAAGGCTTGATACCATATGTGGATACCAAGGTATTTCTTGGGGAAGATGACATTAGCTACACAAATGTAAGTAGTTTGGTAGGCCGTAACTGTTAGTAAGGAACCCGACCAACACTTACGGGAAAGGAAGGTTCTATCCCGTTTATCCTGACTATATATATTGTGGTGACCGGAAGCGGTGCCTACGTGCTAAGTAAATAGACTGTTACTTGAAAAAAAGTAGACCACTCTAGGGACCACGGAACAAAATCAAAAATAGATTGTGGGTTTTTCCCTTTTGGGCAGACGATTTAATAGGAAGGTGAATGCCTCGGGGCCTGCTGGCTGGATATTTAGTTGGCAAAGGTTTCAAAAGTTTTATGTGTGAGTTGAGCAATATATATAAATGTGAAATGTATAAAAAAATGTTCAAGACTGTTTTTCTCTGGAGGAGTTTATTAAGTGTGTAATTTGATGTTAGTTTTGATCAACTTTTGGTGCCGAATTCAATACAAAATGGCGGCGCCCCTAAATAAAAAAAAAGTTCAAATGATAGATTTTTTTTAACCTCTTTTTTAAAAGGTGTGTGAGATGACATCCTTCAAAATGAGAGCAGGTGAACTAGTGTGGATAACCGCATTTAACCAGAACATTAGTAAACGTTAACACTATAGTCTATGGAAAATCATTTGGTTCTGCGGTTCCGTTAAGGTGGATAACTACCTATCTGTGTAGATTGGATTGCAAAGACATTGTATTCATAGATGGATAGCTGTCATTGATATAATGTACGATTGCTTTTTCTCTTGTATATTTATTATGTCAATTGTATGCATGTGAGATTGGATATAATATACTTTTTGTTCTTAATATGTGTTAATATGAAAAATTGTAAATAATGTAAATAATGTAAATACCGTGTGTTGTGTTCATATCCCTTCACTAGAGTTGACAATATCCTCATCCTGTTACACCCGTCTCATGAAACACCTTATCCGGACGAACACAATGAATGCAAATTATAACCTACTGGACCCTCTAAAGAGAAAACTTACACATGTTCACGAAACCACAAACACGATTATTTTGTAGACAAGAAATGAATACAAGCATATGGAAGAAACCATGAAAATACTCACTTTGCAGAGAAGACAAATGCGTACGATATAAAAAAAAATTCATCATATTACTGATCAAACACATCAACTCATGTACCTGAAGCCTTTTTTTCAAAAATAAATGAAAGAAATTCACTTTTTTCAATACCATATAGATGTCTACTGGTAGGATAACGAATCTACTCATGTTTATCTATGATCTTTTGATTCAAAAGACTCAACGTATATCACTGCTTTGACTGTAGATAAAAAATAACGTCATAATACTTTATGATGCCGTACTCAGCGTAACTGTTTTTTCAACGTCATGCTTCTTTGCAAAGTTTGATCGTATACAGGTATACAGGTAGGTGTTGCCTACGTAAGAGAAACGTTGCGGTGAAAATTCAATATTCGAACTCATTATTAGATTCCTATGTTGATATAATGCTTGTAATGATTTTATAAACGATATGACTGTCTTTTGACAAGGTGATATTCAACTAAATCTAGCTAGGTAAGCATAACATATCTGATCTTTTGATACAATCATGGAGTTTACAAATGGGCAGCTTGTCAATTCCGGGATAATCTACATGACACTGACTCAATGACGCGTGTTGACACAGGCAATCAGTTGATATGTTAACATTTACTATCATGATATCATACTACATCCCATGTTTGTCAATCTACGACAGTTTTAAATCGTTTTAGATGCTGTAGACTTAAATAGCCCTAGTCCTTGTGAAGTTTACTAGTATTTAGAAGAAACTTATTTCTAATTAATTCTCAGTTATATAAAGAATAGTCATCAAATGCTGTTTCATGAAAAATAGATATATATTGTTCATAGATATGTTGTCATTCCAGTCACCCAGTGTACATTTCAAGACTGACCAAAGTGTACTCTGTTATCCATCTGTCTGGTGTCAACATTGTACTTTAAATAACTACTTCTGAATAACCAAACGGCCGAGGATCTTGATATGTTGGTGGTAAAATGTTGACATGAATGACCTTGACATAGATTCAAAGTTGCAAAAAACAGGAGGCCTAGGGTGGGGATATTAAGTATTTAACATGCTGAAATGAGGGATATGATGTATGTGGAATTGAATGACAATGACTAGCCTTCAAGGTCACATGTCAAATGTGTAAAATCTTTTAAAATAAATGACAATTTCTGAATATCAAAGAAATATTAAGGGGATGATATTTAGCCAGTAACATACTGGGATGAAGGGTTATAAAATATATTCAAATGAACTTGAATGACCTTGACTTAATTTAAGAGTGACAATATGTTAAAATTGTTAATCATCTTCTGAATAATCAAGAAACCTAGGATGATTGCATTTAGGCACTCACATGCTATAAAACTGGGCTGTCCATAACGGGCTGTCTAGTTCATTCAAATGATTGATCTTGACCCATTTTTAGGATCATATGTTTAAATATGTTAAAACATTTAATTGACTTCTAAGAAATAAAAGATTCTGACTGAAGTTCATGACATTTTGTGATGTAGGTTAAAGGTTTAACTCAATATGATGTGTTTGAAGTGAATAAATGGCTATTACAAATCATCTTAGTTCAAATCAAAACAAAATGTTCAAGTCCTCGCACAAAGATTCTATTTTTTTTTTTCATACCATAAGGATATCACATTTGTTTTTAGTTGCTACAGACTCTAACTCTAAGCCATAATTTTATTTTTTATAGTAAAGGAAACCTACATTAGATACTATTCAATTATAGCTTTTGGTTGAAGTCGACCCCTAGATTTTTAGACCTGAGAAAAGATATATTAACCAAGGATGCAGTGCGTTCATTTGGAGATACGTCACAGTTCTATGTTTAGAAACACCCAGTCCTTCAACAAAAATCAGCCGCTCCAAGTCGATATCAGTTTTTATCGGTGGACACATGATGAACTTCTGGCCAATCATTTGTTGGGGAATATTTTGAAAAAAACTAATAAAAAACTGATTACCTGTATACCAATATCATAACATGTATTATTAAAATGTACTGAAAATGTGTTTGAAATGCATTGTGATTTCTTTTTTTGAGTAATTCCATGATGATGTTCAGTTGTAATGAACATGTATTACATAGTGCCATGTTCTGCTTGTTATGACCAATAAAATGTTGAATTATCCTATCAAATTATGTAAATTCTATTCAATTAAAGAGTACCACATTGTTTATCATGTTTATCTAACTGCAGTTATTGATATTCATTTTTATCAAAAAGACAATGAGCTGATACGAGTTTTTTCTTTTTCAAAATAAATGAATTATCTCTATTGAGATAAAGAAGCAAAATATGTTGAGGAGTTGTGGAAATTCTTTGTACCATATGTTTTTATGACACTGTCAATTGATTCACACTATTAAGTCGACATTAGCAACAGTTTCATTTTCTTGTTGAGTGTCATTCCTTCAGTGCCTTTTACTATAACACCTGATATCTTTCCAAAATCCCTTTCAAAAGTCTTGGTCAAATCATTCTTGGATTGAAACTTGGCTGCTTATTTTGGTATTCTTCTTATTACAGTAACAATAATAAGATGTGTGTATTTTTTTAATTAGAACTGTAACAGATCAATTGATTTATTTTTCAAATGTTGATATAATTATGTTGCTAGCAAACCATCCCTATATAAGTATTGGGATAAATAATAATAACTTTTAAAATCTCCCGATGATCTCCAAGAATTAGGACATGTACGCCTTTTGAGCAAGCTTGCCGAGGCATGTAATATTGACATGGAGTAAGGTTAGGTCCTTGGTGTGATTATTTGGTTGTCTTAGTAACAGTTTGACAACTAAAAATAATCATTTATTTGGTTGGAGATTTCTGTGCCTCACCCTCCAGGTAGGGGAATATTTTCTATTATTAATCAACACATCAGATTTGTTTTAAGTCCATAGACAAGAAAATATTCATAAAAGCTGAAGGCCAGACAAGGTTGATCAGTTTCCTCAAATATTGTAAAGCTGAATGTCTTACAATTCTTTCATTAATCTTAATCCTGCCAGGACATGCTGACTGACTATATTCAAAAAATATATATATTGCAAATTCTGGTTAAATATTTAGAGCCTATCACTTTTTTTCTTGTGTAATAATACAACTTGATAAAAAAAACAGCTAGAAGGTAATAATTCTCTAAGAAATGTGTGATTATTAAAATAAAGAATTATTTAGGCTAGAAGGAAAACATTTCGAGAGCGTTTATTAGTTTTATTACGGTACCGTTTACAACACCGGAATGGTTGAAAGCGAACGTCTGTTTGCAGTAGGTCTATTAGGTTTGTTTTTTGATAGGGAGGTACACGTCTAAAATAAAATGAGACACAAGATTAACATTTCAGCACGTTTGTAAAACTATCCATTCGTCCTGAATTAATTGGAGGGTTTTAAAAGTAAATGGTCTAGAAATACTCGGGACGAAATGTCTTATCCTTTCTCTCAATGGAGCAGACGGGCATCAAATTCAGACTAAAGTCTGCCCGTTTTTGTTCATGATCCCCAAGCTAAGTCTGTTTTAGACTTAAGTAAAAGAAACTTCGGACTTAAGTCCAGATTTAGATTTACAAGTCTGTTACATGATCCTGGGCCCCGGACATCGTCCGTCTCGGAGTATTGTTAGTTGGTTCATACAATATTAATGATAAATGAAAATCTTGGCCATGCACCGAATTCATTAAAGTAATATGTACAACCCTAATATGTATTGGATGCTTTGTGAAACCCTCAAGTGAAAGTACGTTCATCATATATTATTTCAACAACGGACAGATCATTCGGCGAAACAATTCACAAACAATCGATTAATTATGCGTCTCTGATATCGGCTAGAAACCTATAATATGGAATAAATACGTATACTAGATAAACAAATATCCAAATTTGTATTTATTTACTAAACATTATTATCTACTGCTAATTTATCGTAACTAACCGCTATAGATAGGAAATCTCGATTAAAATAGTTATCTTCTCAGATAATTTTATTCCTTTTCGTTTTCAATCATTCCTCGCGTTTCGTTCCACCTACTTTCAATCCATTCCGTTCCTGTGAGCAAAACATGTTTCGTTCCGTTCTATTCGCGTTATGTTCCAAACAGTGAAATTATTTTCGTTCCGTTCCGTTTCGTCTCGTTGCGTTTTCATTGCGTTTTCATTCCATTCCGTTTGTCAACTGAAACGCTGACACCCCTGTACTAGTTTTATCTGATTTATTTGTGAAACTCTCTAAAGTTCGTAAAAGGATCTCGCTTGAGATCTTCTTACTATAAAGTTACATATTTGTACTTAAAGGATCATCTCACTGTAACGTTACATATACATTATACGTCTCCCTCGAAGAACGCGTTTTCTCAATACAAAAAAAATATTAGAAATATTTTACCTACCAATATAAAAGCATATTTGAAGGGTAAATACACTTTGGTCAGTCTTGAAATGTACACCGGGTGACTGGAATGTCTATTTTTCATGAAACAGCATTAGATGACTATTCTTTATATAACTGAGAATTAATCAGAAATGAGTTTCTTCTAAAAACTAGTACAGGGGTGTCAGCGTGGATGATTCAGAAACAAGCAATGTATGTCTTCAGCATAAGATCACACTTAATCGATATTTTTTTAAATGATATATTTTTTTATGCAAGGATTATTTTTTGTTCAAACGTTGCATGTTATCAAAATTCACTTGACATTATTGTGAAAACCTACCAGTTCATATACCTTATTGGTTGTTATTTAGGTATGATCACAATTCGGCAAAGAGTTCACAACCTACCAGTTCCACACGTTCAGGGGGAAATATCTGAAAGAACTGTTTTCGGAGGTGATGTACTGACCAATGAACGAGCGTTTTTTAGCTCAAGAAGCCATGCAGAATAACCCATCTAAATTTGAGTCTTGGTGGTATAATTCATAGAGGGATTACACAGGGAAATTAATTTCCTATTTTGGCCATGGAAAAATTGATAAGAAATGGTAATATTTTAAGTCAATATTTTTAAAACAGTATACGGTACTCCTCAATCTATATTTTAAAACTATGCAATGATCAGTTGTATGGTTGTATTTTTAAATCAGAGTATTCGGATTGAGGTCTTTGCTTATATAAAAAAAAACTCTTTGAATGTTTATAAATTAACACCCTTGTTTTTACAAACCACCAATCTTACAAAAGTTTATTTCTATGCATCAACTCGAAAGAGGAAAACATTGGTATCTTTGAAAAACAGATGAAGTTTATTCATATTGATATTGATGTAGGAAATTCGAAATAAATTGACATGTGCCTTTTCATATGCATTTTGTGAACCTAGCTCTTTCTTTTATTTGAAATTGTGTTTTTATGATATTTCTCAGTTTTATGATATAAGTTTTGAGGTTATTGGAAAATATGTAACTAACCATATAGCATTGACAAAATTAACATAAAATGAATAAGCAGCATGAAAAACAGAAACCTATGAAACTGAGAAACACTATTTTGCATGCATGAATTTTATGTTTTTTAATTTTCAATGTTGCATAATATACGTATCAAGTATACGTAGCAGCATCTAAAAACTCTGTCCATCATTAAATTGTCAATATAATTAAGTCTCTCACTGGTTCGGGGCATATCTTCTATACTATTTCACCTTGAGTAACTAGATTTGGCGTTCAATTGCAAGGACATCTATAGAATGCAAGAAGTATGTATCAGGTAACTAAAAATCCTAACAGTAGGTTCATCCTGACATAAGTGTACTTTTTGTAAAATATGGAAATCATTACTATTTGGGAATGTGGATTGATTTGCAATACATATACTTTGCCTTGTTAATTCATTACAAGTAGTATGTCAATAGACAATGTATAGCTAATTGGAGTTGAAATGTTATTTTACAGTGCCTTGTGCATTTTGTGAACCTACTTGTAGCTCCTTTTTTTGAAATTGTGTTTTGATGATATTTCTCAGTTTTATGATTTAAGGTAATTGGAGCAAGTATTTATAATTTGAATCCATTGTCAGTTGCTATTGTAAACAAAATAGATTTACAACACGTATATTGAAATGTTTGGGTAATATGTAAATAACCATATAGCTTCGACCAAAAAAAAATGAGTAAGCAGCATGAAAAATAGAAACCTATGAAACTGAGAAACACTATTTTGCATGCATGAATTTTATGCCACGATGAGGGATTATTCGGCCTGTCTTTCTCTCTGTTGTTATTCCCCTGCAACGAAGTTAGGGGGGTGGGGGGTGGGGTATACTGTAATCACCCTGTCTGAGTGTCGTCCACAGTAACTTGTCCAGAGAACTCCTCCTTAACTAACAGATGGATTTCGTTGAAACTTTGCATGAATGATCGGTATCTTATGTAATTGTGTACCAGCATTTTAATTTGAGATTGCGACCCTTTTTGATGGAGTAATGCACCTTTGTGCGAAATACTTGTCCATGCAACACCTTAACTAACATAATAATATTGCCAAACTTCTTTTAAACTCAAGACTTCTTATTTGGCTAACGGTTAAACAAGAATTGTGACCATAAGACTTAACCATCACCAGGAGCTTGTAAAATTTCACTTTTACATTTCAGGGTATTTACCAACTTTTCTACAAAGAAAGTAGCTCCTCAGATATTGGGACTCTGTACCAGTTTCGTAATGTTATCAACAGAAGAGATGTTTCAGGGCCTGATGAGGTCATCAATAAATTCAGGTACTTTATTAAAGAAATATTATTATAAATGTACCGATAGCAATAGTGATTTTAAAATTTAGAAGTACAATGTATGCAAATCCTCAAAATAAGGCATATGGTTTGGTAAGTTTACAATAAAAAGTTCAATAGTTTATTTTGTATGCCCTTGTGTTTTTCTTCAGAAATTTTTGAAAACAAATGTCGCATGTACATGGGCGTCCTTTATAAAATGAGAGTCACAGTGATCATAGATTTATTTTTATAAGAGCCATCTAATAAGGTGTTAAATTTATTCTTTTACATTTTAGACCCCGTCATCAGTTCATTGACGATGTTACAGATGACGATGTTGTGGCAGCATTCTTGGATGCAATGGACATGGATGAAATCAACTCTACACCATCACATGCTCAAGTGTTTTCCTTGATGGATGATAAAGCCAAAACAGACTGGGTCCTCGGTGCCGCAAATAAAGTTATTAATACTTTACGTTTCTGCAATGTTCAGACAATAACCCAAATGCGTGAAGACTTGCAGGCATTACAGCAAAATGATTCCCAGTTGGAAGCCATGAAACATGGGGAAATTTTTGAATGTTCCCTTTGTGATAAAACATACATAACGTCTGGATTGTTTAAGAATCATTTAGAGAAAAGGCACAGCTGGAAATTTCATAGTGTTCAAAGCAAAGATGCAGATTTAAATCCTGTTCAGAGTTTTCTGCTCATGACTTTCTTGCTAAGAGATTCATGCGACGCCTTCAAAATGGGTGATGGTGACAGGATTGTAAGGAAAGCTTATTTGAAATGTCTGTATGCTTCTGCCGTCAGACACATAAAATATAGACTTTGGCTTTGGCGACTGATTTCTTGTTATTGCTATCCTCGATACCAAAGACAGCTTTGAGTATAAGTGGAACATGACTGTAAACTTACAAGGTGGAATTCAAAACAATATTCCGAATGATAATTGTGTAGAAATACTGGTAAATAACATCAAAAGGCAACTAAACACACAAGGTGCAAACAAATCTTTCAAATCCGCGAAACAAATTTGTATGACAACGCAAGTTATAGATGGAATAAAAGAACAGTTAATGAAAACAACTAAAACTGTGAAATCAAGAGTTGCAAGACCAACAGTTGACAAAACCAAAGATGTTGTTATGATTGTGCAAAAACTGCGACAAAAGGGACAAGTGAAAGATTTGACATGGGAAAGTTTCTCTAAATTCAAAGAGCCGTTGAATCGCATTAGTAGTACGTACATACATGACTGGATAAACACACGAAAGAGAATTGCAAGTTTTTACCTGTAATAAATGGAATCCAAATTTGTGTTAAGTTCTCTACATGTAAATTTCATGTGGAAAATCAAATGCACAAGTATCTTGGTACTGTATATATACATTCACTCGAGTATTTTTTATTAGAAATACTTTGTCTATTCAATCTTATTTGAATACCCAGGGATGATTTTATCTTAAAATTTGGAATCTGACTATTCAAGTGTAATATTTAAAAAGGTAGGGTCAACGATCATATTTCCTGCTCATCACACCAGTCGGTACAGTTGTATGTGAAGTCACTGTCATGCATCAGAGTGACCTGAAAAGTAATTTACTAAATGTAGATGAAAATGCCAACTACTTTTGGATTGTTTACCAAAATTACCTTTAATGTGTAGAAAATTAGACACTTTCATCTAAGATATAGTGTTGAAAAGATATTTCTAACATATATATTTTGGTCTATATATACATGTATGCTAAAATGCATCATACTTTTTGTAATATTTTATCTGTTGTTTCTGACAGCAAAATTACAGTAATTAATAGTCCTTTGTCATATTTGAATAAAACCCTGAAGAACTGCTATTTGATTTCATATGGCCTTGTGTCCTTAATTAAACATATTTTCAAATGAAGCACAAAAATGATTGATGTCATAATGGCATTATGCATTTATTTAATCAGAGTTTTCAGCTTCTTCGGAAAACATGTCATCAGAATGATCAGTGTCAGAATCTGAGGAAAACACTGGTAACTTGTATTTAAAAAATGGATGCGCAAAATTTGAACAGTCATTGTCATTACAACCACATTTGACATCACAAATGTCACAGCACACATGCTTCACTCTATTAGGATTGGATTCAGATTTGTAGGCAGAAAGTATGATATCTCTACGACATGTCTCTTTATTTTGAACATAGATTTTCATATCATCATCCAATTTTCTACACTGTTTGCCATTAAAAAGTAACAAGGACATGGCAACTTGTCCATCACGACCTGCTCTACCAAACTGCTGGGCAAACCATCCATATCTTTGGGAGGTCCAAAGTTGATAACATGTTTTACAGATTTAAAATTGACCCCCATTCCTGCTGCACTTGTAGCAACTAAAACTCTTATATTTTCACTTTCAATACTCATGTCTTCTTTGATCTTATCTTTAACAGCTTCTGGTGTTTGTGAGTCAAACATGTCAACATACATGATAAGATGTCCCAATTCCATCCTTAGAGTAGAAAATAAGTCACTGCATGTCTTAATTGATGGACAGAATATCAAAAAACGATCACAATGTTCTCTTTCTGTTTTTAACAAATGTATCAGAAAATAGAAAATATCACAAAGTGGTACAGTACTCTTAAATTTATGAACAAACAGTTTACATATTTTTCTCTATCTGGATTTTGTACAATTTCATGACAGTCCACCATACAAAACATTTTCTGCATTTCCTTTCTTGCTGATCTGTTAGCTGTTGCAGTTATCAACAGGACAGGGCATTCTATGAGGGATCTGATTTCACCTAGCTTACTTTACCATATCCGGAAAGGCTCCATCTCTGTTTCACTTTCACCCCTGAAGTAAAAAAAACAGGCTCACATTGAACATTGCTATGGTCGGAAATATATTTTTAATATACGTATTGACCCTTGTCATTAGTGAAGAAAAACACATCCTGTAAATTCACAAATATCAATGGTATATGTTTGAGTAGGAAGTATACGATAATTTTTGTTTCGTTATTACACTTTTTCATATTAAAAACATATTATTAAAAAGCCCTGATTTATTAATTTATAATAAATCACTAGGTCAGACAGAATTTCTTGATTTCTGCGTGTAAACATTAAAATTTACTTACCAATGCAATATAGTATGTGCCTCGTCAACAACAAACAGTTTGAAGTGATTACTAGCGGCCAGCATGTCCCTCCACTTATTCACTGACAAAATGGATTCGGGTGGGGCAAATAGAAACTGGAAGCAACCATTTAAAATGTCTATGTCTTCGTTACAATCTTTACCAACGTACGTAGCTGTAAAATTACATGATACAAGGTATTCACACTGATCCTTCATGATAGAAATCAACGGCGAAACGACAAGCACACTGCATTCGCATCCGTTAATTTTCGTCCACATTGGCTAAAAACCTTCATAGCAAATACTTTTGCCTCCTCCTGTTTTGATTGACAAAAAGGAATCTCGACCTTTCAACACCTGGGTTATTGTTTCCTATTGAAATGGCTTTAATTGATCCAAATGTAGTTTTTCACGCACAATCGAAAAGTTGTCGGCCATCTTTGTGGTGTTTCCGAACATGAATACGTAACGCGAATTCTGATTGGTTAGAGTTTCCATCGAGAAACTGTACTGGAACCAATCAAATGATCCGCGCATATTAATTACACACGACGTTTTTTCGGCGAGTTTGCCCACGGGTGATGAGTTAGTACCGAAGCGAAATCAACCGTGGGTATCCGACGATGCTGACTTAATTGTCCCTTTAAAGGGTCCAGGTATGTTAAACAAGTAACAGTCCTATACAATCACTATTTAGTTGTGTGTATCAATAATACATGAATATATACAATAATAACAAACACCAAATGAACGTGTGTATTAATAATAGATTAAAATATACAACAATAGCACACATCAGTTACATTGTAAATGCGAGTATACATGATACATAATAATACACAATAATAGCCCACATTAATAAAATATGCGTATTAATAGTACATAATATCACCTAATAATAGCACACATTAGCTAAATGTTTGTATAAATAATACATGATAATACACATTATAAACACACATATTTAAACGTGTGTATTAACAATTGATTATTATACACAAATATAGCACACATTAGTTAAATATGAGTATAACTGATACATAATACCCTTTTGTTAACCCACATTAATTAAATGTGTGTATAAATGATACATAATTATACACAATAATAATACGCAGTATTTAAATGTATATATTAATAATGCATAATGATACACATTGATACCACACATTCATTAAATGTGTGTAATAATAATTAGTTATCATACACAATATAACACGCGTTAAATTTCTTTATTAAAAATGCATAATGATACACGATAATAGCGCACATCAGATAAATATGTGAAAAAATATGAATAATATGATCATGATTATGAATACCGTGTTATGCAGTGTCAGCCATCACAAACATTATGTTTATGTAACGTGTGTAATATGACGTCACAATCAAATAGGAACAATCAATGTGACGTCACGTCATTTTGAAGCGGACGTAATTTTCATCGTTCACTGGTTTTGGATTTTTCATATTTGCTCCCCAGAGGCTCGCAAACATGAAAAGTCCAAAACTTGTATCATAAATCTAATATGAAGGGAAACTAATGACAGATCATCTATATCCACCATGATAACACACATCAATAAAATGTATATTTTAATATTACATAATAATACACAATACTAGCACTCATTGATTAAATGTTTATATTAATTATCCATAATGATACACGATAATAACACACATTAATGAAATGTGTGTATTAATAGTAAATATTGTTACACAATAATAACACATATCTTTTAAATATATGTATAAATAATACGTAATAATACACAATAATAACACATAGCAATTAAATGTGAGTATAAATGATACATAATAATAAAGTTTCATAACACACATTAATTAAATGTATGTATGAATTATACATAATGATACACAATTATAACACACATCATATATATATATACATACATCAATTAATACAGACAAAATAGGGAAATAAAACTATCATCATCATCATCATCATCATCGTCGTCGTCGTCGTCGTCGTCGTCGTCGTCGTAGTCGTCGTCGTCGTCGTCGTCGTCGAAACAAAATAGTACATGGCTGGGATAACATCATCATACCACTTTTAACTGGTTTTAGCATCCGGTATTATAACACCGACAGACTTATAATAGTATAATAAAAGGTATTTTTTAAGGGACATAACTTTATTTCAAATTCATTTCAATATGACTTTAAGTTGGTATCAAACATGCAGAGGTAGCCGCCAATAATGCGAACAAGGCTGGCCTGTTAAATGTTTTCAAAAAGTGCATGTATAATCCGTTTAATTACACTAGTTACATGTATGCAGATGAAATGTCAATCAACGCTATTTTTTTGTTGAGAGTGTGCGATACTCTTTCGTAATACTCAGATAGACACCCTATACAAAACTGCATTGTATAGTGTTTGCCGAAACAAGAAAAGCATGAATCTAGTTTCTGAACAAGGTCGGTGTAAACACCCTGAATACCTGTGTGATCGTATTCCTACTTCCTGGTTGGTAAACGAGGTTTTAGTCAAGGCGTTTACCGCTGTACACGACCAGATATGGGATTTTACCGGTACCTGCTGGTCATCGGGTCAGTAATTACAACATTGACGGTGGTTAACGCATCAGGTGAGAGTCATACTTAACTGCGTGTACTCGTAACAACATTGAACCCAAGTTGTATTTAAATTTGGAATGAATATTTGCATGATTCGGTGTAACTATCCGGGGCAGTAATGGAATCCACATATATTTACTTAATATAGATAGCACGGGGTGCTGATAAGGTAAGCGTGTTATATTTCTATAGCGCTTACAATGTATTGACTACAATATGACATACTATAATTCCAATCAATTGATTTGTGCATTTGTATCGCCTGTTTCAACACAACCAGACATGTTTTTTTTACTGTATAGACAATTTCTTCATTTTAAAATGTCTGTACAACGTATATCATTTGTAATTGCACTGTCCGTTAATTAATACAAACATACAATGAAGTGTTTGTACGACACTCAACCAGTTATCAGAGTACATCTGGCATACCTATAACACAATGACCACCACGTGCAGGTTTATCCGGACGGTTAAGTATGTCTCTTACAATGGATAGAAGGTGGCAATGATTATATGTGACGCCAATATTGACTATGAGTTTACAAGGTACATACCTAAGAAATGTATATCAGTATGTACAATGGAAGTACGGTTATGTATCACAAGTAAGCATACAGTAAATCTAAGCTCGTAAATCAAAATTAACTGTTCTTCTCTTAAATTTGTTTGTTTTTGTAAATACAGTTCGCTTTCTTGATTAAAATAGTTTTAATTTGAGATATAATTTTTCCATGATCAAAACATCATTTGTTTGAACGATTATCTAGTGGTAATTGAAATTTGCTAATTGATGACTTCGTGCTGATTTGATACAATACACAGCGGAGAAGTACTAATCAGCCAGACCGTTGCTGACTTCGAGATATGACATGAATTGACTTTGAAACCGAGATGTGCTACAGAATGTTGTTTGTGAGTCTCTATTGATTAAACTGTACAGTTTACAGATTTGATGATCGTTCGAAATTTCCCACCTGAGCAAACGCCACTTTTTAGGTCAAGGGAGTGACTAATCGACAAAAAAAATGCGGAATTCTTCTAAACAAGAATGATATATCCTGTTTACGGTCCAGATCAGTTAGGTATGTTGATTAGTCACTCCCAATAAATAAATAAGCAATAAATAATCCATAAATCGATATATTTAAGGTATTTGTTGTGTCAGCACCTCAAAACATTCCGACACAAAACGGTGTTGGAGGATTTCACGTTTCCATATAGTAGTGCGCTCTTGCCCAACACCTGACATGTATCCGTCAAAACGTCTAAGTCTGGTATCAGGGCCAGAGGAAACTCGGGCTGTGATGAAGTATGAGACAACTGTATACTTCTTATTTTATTGTATATAACTAAACCTCATCTTTATACCAGCGTACATGTACAGTTGTAGGGTTACTACTTAAAAAGTTATTTTATAAAAACATGGTTGTAACTGACCATGCTGCCTTTTTTTTCAGAAATACTAGATCTTAAGTAACTGAGTCCGTGTATTAAAACGTCGCAAGTGCAGATGACGACCTTGTCATTCAAATAACGAATTAAAACTATGCATAAATAGCACGTCGTAACTGTTACTTACGGCCTTGAGGACGTTTAAACGATGGTTCCGGTATAAGGTTTATAGTATTTAGTGAATGCCATTAAGAAGGTATTTTTCCTATCTTAATTCTATGTATGAGAGTGTCTTTAGGTTATAAATCCGCTTATGGTCCGTTGGATCATCAAATATTATTTGATTCTAAACGGACCACTAACACAAAAGAGGTCATTAGGGTCATACAATGTAGATACAACATGTTAAAGGAAATGACATCAAACGAACAGAAAGGTACATTGTAATAGACAAACGTAATCTTGAAAAGTAAAAGTGGCTAGGGTTAGTTATATCCTTTTGAACAGACCTACCGATTAGGTTAGAATTGTAGAGATAATGACCTATTACATCTTCCCTTTTAATGAAGGGAGACAACCCGTTAAAGACATCTTGATGAAATTTGCATAACCCATAGACACTGTGCAGTGCATTGTCATTAGGTCATGTTGACCTTACCCACAATGTCAAAGGTGAAATATGTGCGGGGTTTTCATGAACATATTGTTCGGACTGTCACTTTTAAACCATTAAAGATATCTTGATGAAATGTGCAGTATAACTGCATCGCCTACAGCTGTTGTGCAATGCAGTATCATTAGACCACTGAAGCTTTTACCTCCAGACCAATGGGCAAACAAGAATATTTACATTTGGTATGGCAAAGCCCTTCTATATTACTACCAAAGTACTGCCGATAGCAGCTTCATCTTATGAGACTGTAACTGAAGTTGGTCTTTGCACCTCCGAGCGACTTAACAGTGTCACTACCGAACTTATCGGTATCTTCTGATTTGATCCCGAACACCAGCTGCCTGTATCAAGTGTCTGTGTGATCAACACACACTTTTGCGCCTGGATTTTTCATCGATTCAACTTTCTCCGGTTGCACGATCAACATCAACAACATGCCGGACTGCAAATATAACTTTGACCTGATCACTGCGGGCTTCCGTTGAGTGCGTGCGCCGGATATAGGTCGCAATTAAATTGGAAAATGTTTTACGACACTTGATTAGTTACTTACAAAATGTTATTTGTTACTATTTTATGAATTGAGAATATGATATATATATAAATTAAAAACAAATGAATTATTAACGAAAGTTGCGGAGCCTTTTCAATTTTGTATGGGAAATAGCGCGTGACGTCAGCTGTTATCTTTGTGCCGTTCTGGATATTGACCTGACGGTTATAAGCGGGAAATTTGAAATTTGGAAAAGACATAAATTATTTTTTGCAAATTCTCATTACGGAAATATAAATAAGCAATAAACTGCATAGATGTGGCAGACCAACTGGTATAACTGCCACATGTGTCACAGAAAAACTTATAATCGGTTGACTTAGTTCCATGGATTACAGCATCGAAAAAAGTATGATTCTGACCCTATAACCATATACACAATCAACCTGGAGAATAAGTTTCTGGTTCATAACTTGGAAAGAGTTTGAATCCCTTACCTTTAACCTTTTATGTATATGCAGATTTAAACTAAATGTTCTTTTAAGTATCTTTGGTCCCGTTGACTCTTGAATAAACTGTTAAATAGAAGAACGTAACTCTCCTTGGGGGTTGTTACAAAACAGTTATTTGATTGTTTACGCATTTGAAAACCAACTCATTCTTGTGGTTAATATTTCAACAATACATCATTTGGACCATGGAATCAAATGTTGTATACAGGAGAATTGCTGTCCCCCTGGATGCATACGTGGGAAGTATTTACAGTTAAGTGCATTTCATGAAAACAAAGTGGCTGATAGTTCAGGTACCAAGGTAGGTGACACAGGCCCTCTTGCTTGGCCTATATCGCATATATATATAAATTCCTTTTCCTTCTTAAAAAGATTAAATTGGGAGGGGGGAATATGAACTATTCCTACACATAACATTTTACGGAGATTCAATATGACTTAAGCTCAACGATTCTAATATTCAGTATTGAGATCCTTTACCCTTAAAGTCATACATGTAGCATTGTCTATGTTATTGCAGAAAATTAGAGTTTAACGTTTTTGGCTAAGGTGATGTCAAGCGATTTTCTGAAACCTGAACTTGAAGATGTTCATTAATATACACAGCAGTACGCCTTTCGACGTTTCCCAATATTGTGTCAATTAACATGACTAACCAAAAGGTTTAAGTTTGCATATCTTCTCCTGAAGAGGATGGAGAGTCAAGAGTATCATGTATCAACAAAACTGAAGACCTCACGGTTAAATCTTTTGAACGTGCTTATTAAATTTATTAATGCGTGTGTGAGTCGCTCGGTAATTTAACTTATCTTATAACTGTAACAAGAGAATGAGTGCTTAGCAAAGAAAACAAGGGCATATGTTATATTATCCTTGATGTTATATGCTTTCGAGTTTTTAACTGAAAGGTTTGAATTAATTATGCAAATTTGCTGTTTATATTGAATGCTATCTTTATATTCTGTTGCACGTTCAAATTCAATGGCATTGAGAGCGACAGTATCTGTATCATAAGCGATTTAATAAAAGTTTATTCCTGGAGTTGTGCGTTATGGAGACGAGACTATATACTGTCGGAAGCTAAATCATGTTATCTTTGTAGTTATGTTAAAGTTGTTAGTTAAGATTCAAAATCAACAATGAAATTTAACTTGCTTTCAATAAACCACTATGAAACCATTTCGTGTGATAAATCAATCCAATTGGTAATAAAGCAATCTCTCCTTATTTTGAAAAAAATGTCTGGAAAATGTATTTAATTTGAAATGTATTCCCATTAGTTTTACACGTCCAGAGGGGTGGGAGGGATACCAAAACGGCTTTGTTATTAAATCTTTAATAAATAAACAAGTAAAGATAATAAACAATTTGCCAGCTTCAATGTAATGTATAAAGCTCTGAAAAAATATTTTATATTTAAATAAGCAGATTGTCACTATCTTGTTGATGTTGCTTGTCATTGCTTTTATATTCTTGCGAAAAAGTCGAATAAACATTGAAATCCATGTTTTAATATTATTTTAGAAAGCTTCCAAACTTTCCACAACAGCATACATTTCAAATATATCGTTAGAATAATTTCTTGGTGATACTTACAGTCTTTTTCATTATACATATTTCATAAACATTTTTTTTATCAAAGGTCGTCAGTGCCACTAACGACCTTCCCATATAGATTTGTTAGAAATCTCATCCGTATCAAATGGTCGTTAGAGGCAAAAGTACAAATATTAAGCGATCAAAGATGGTATCACACATTGGTATTACTGTATATCAGACACAGAATGCAAATTTGTCAAAATCGATTCACTAAAAGTTATACAATATGTTTTTCCCCGATAACTTTACGACCTTTAACTCCATGACGGCGACATAAACTATCAAAGGAACAATGTGAGCAAAAGAAAGATGCATTTAGACCCTTAACAATTACATTAAGAATAATAACAACACCTACCATGTAAATTAATGTTAAATCCAAATAATGCCATATCTTCAAAGCGAGATCCAGGGTAGTGACAACGGAAGAATAATGACACTAATAATAAGAAATACAGCTTTCGTAGCCTCGTTCGCTTTTGAAATTAAAGCCACTAACTGCAAAAGCCTACAAAAGGTAGCTATAGCAGGTGTTTATATTTTTTTATGCCAAACTATTTTGTTTTCTTTTTTTTATAAAGCGTGAATACCTTGGCTTTTTACAAACAAGTTAACTATTTCGTCATAACTTTGATACGATTTCTCAACACATACAAACAAAGCGACGAGTGGATTTTTAAAAATTAAAAAAATATCATGAAATATCAAAAAGATCCTAAAATGTTATTCGATTTCTTTCTTACAGAAAACATCGCCCTTAGTAAAGCTTCAGATCAGAGTTCCATCTACGGTAGCTTCGGCAGCTCTAAAGCCGTAGACGGATGTGTAAACACAAAGAGTCCAACTGCTGTACACACACGAAAATAGGACAGACCGAGGCCTGGTGGCAGGTATATCTACTGGCACGGTCCGTTATAGACATCGTGAATATCATTTATAGAAGTAAGTGTCTCTGGATGACAATTTGTTTAGGCTTTTATCGGAGGAATGTTAAATAGTTCGGTTTAATTTCATTTGCGTTTGCGATGTTACGACACTTTTCATTTGATTTCCGGGGATAATTGGACGATAGACCATGATCGTGCATGTATTATTTTCCAACAGACAAACGCTCTTCCAAAAACTTCCTCCTCAATGAACCGATAAACATGCGAGTCATGGGATTGGTTTCATCAATCATTTTATATGCATTTACAGATTTGCTAGCGGACAAGTAAGTAAACATCTGTTTAACCTATCGGAACTTACCGCGAAAGTGATGAGAAATAGTATTTGAAAATTCTGATTTCTTGTGTTGACGAGCGATGTCGATATATTACGGATTTGATTAATTAAAATAAGCAGCTCGCAAAAAGCATGAAGAAAGTGTTTATTGTTTATCGTTGACCGAATGGCGAATAGAAATAAAAAGAAAAAAAAAATATTCACAAATATACCAGGTTAAATTGAACTGTCTACAGGTTTAGAAATGATAAAAAAACGCGCAGCTTGTAGTGAAATGAAGCTGGAGAATATCTAGAAGCGGCCTTTGTTCGTTACTATTTTCTAGCATTTTTCACACGCACATACGTTGATTTTTGCTTACTCATCCATCAAATTGGTTACGTACGTAACTTTTTTTACCTTCGACACATCTTTTTATTTTTTCTGAATCAATAATCACTTCATTTTTCACTTCACCTCAGTGCGTGTGGTTGGATGGGATGATGGGGGCGTCTGCGAGATTTGAATTGAAATGTTTAACACTTAGTTCTGGCTTTCATGTTCTCATCACACGTTTTGTTAACCTCTGAGTTTCAAATATTTAGCCTGCATTTCGAAATATGCCTGTTCTACCTGTGTTACATGTAACACTCCTAACAAAAGATGAAAGCACTAAAGATTCGTTGTTGAGAATTTTTCTTTTTATAATATATATATATATAAACATAAATTGATGAGCGTTAAGAGTCAAATATACTCATGTTTTAAGGAGTAACAAAGGGATACGGTCCCAAACTTTGAGAGTATCTCGGAATCTTATCCAAGGCTTTATTGTCATGAGGGTATACACATATGCAATGTAAACATATTTCTTATCAAATTCGTTATACAATAGTATGCTCTCTGTGACGAAACTTGATTCAATTCTTATAGAAAGGAGAAATTCAGCTGCCCTCGGAGCTGAGTTTTTTTTCGGTGTTAAAATGTTTAAAAGGGTACTCCTCGTTCCCATTATTCAACCTGGTTGTCCATGAGGTATCAAGTGGTCCATAAAAGAAGAATGTTGTCCGCCAGGTGTTTAAAGGCAGGACACAAAAGGGGAATTATTTGAAATAAAATAATATGAAAGAGAGATTGCTTTCAAGAGGGTCCTCAATGTCAGTTGTTTAAATAAGGGTTAAAGGGTACCGCTTAATGATTTTAATACCTGTTTTAACTAAAGGTTCACTGTCGTGATTCATACATAATTTTGAATCATACTGAGATATCTTTAAAATGATGAACAACATGAAACAAAAGGTGGTACATATATATTTCTTAAAATGCTCATATTCCCAGAAACACACCACTAGAGCTAGCAATAAAGGAATTAGTAATGGCATCTAGCCACAGATTTGTTATCCGTTTAAACCATTTGAAGCTGAATCTTAGGTATATTGTCAAAACTTGACTAAATAACTGAACTACAGTATATAGTATATCTTTTTTGTAGATGAGAACACAATACAACGACTTGCCGGGTACGAGATATACCTGTCTAATACACAAGATTGGACATTAGGAAACAGGTGTCACAAGGACGCCACTGCTGACAAGGCGTTCATGTCTGCGATTCAGAATGCCCAATGTCCAGGTGTCGCCCAGTATCTGACCATCTACAATGACCGTCGAGAAAAAGCCAAAACGTGGTACTCGGATGATGCTACACTGGAACTGTGTGAGGTACAAGTTTATGGTGAGTTTACACATGTCTATCACAGTGATAAACTATGGATGTCACTAACATATCATCCTATACTGGAACTGTGTGAAGTGAGAGTTGATGATGAGCTAGCATTAGATATGACAGTTCAGAAATATGGATATTCTTATTAAAATATGACATGGTTTTAACTAATTTACAAACTTGACTGAAAATGTAATACAATCTTTAAAAACGGATTTATTTTTAATTGTTGAATGTTAGATAAGAATTTACCAGTATCTATTTTATTTTTATTTATTCATTTCCATAATTAGTATGTTTTAACATTATCATTTCTTTTTTTTGTAAACGACAACAAGTGTACACATTATTGATTTAAGATATCTCTAAACCGGTAATATCAAAAGTTCAGGATTCCAACAATATCAAACAAACAAGATTATGCATTGGGAACATGTTTCCCATTGTGTCAAAGTATGCGTTACATAATGAAATCATGATTAAGGAAAAATAACGCTTAAATACAGCAGGTATTTGACTTTTGATGAATTAAAAATGACCTGTTTAAGAAAGAAATAGCATTCAGTTAATAACCATTTTATCCAAATACAACCTTGTACAATTAAGGCGACATTTCGATAAGTTTCATTCAAGCATAAAAATGTAAAAAAAAGATGTTAGGAACGCACCTGTAGTGATACACCATTTTGCATTGGTATTGATAGTTTAAGTCGCTTAAAAGGTATCATTACACCTGCTTTGTTCATTAAGATTATATGTATATAACATTGTATATGCGATAAATAATTGTAACTCTCTCAGTCAAATTTCAATCCTCCTTCAGGTTGTCCAGTTGGGAAGTACGGAAATGGAAATTGCAATAACGACTGCACTTACTGCCTCGGTAAGATATGTAACCCAACATCGGGGACATGTGGTACGTATAAATACATGAGAGGATAAATTGCGCTTTTCTCGGTTTCAAAGTAACGCGAAAAAACGATCTAGCGAAAAAAATACAGTTCTTTTTTGCACAACAGTTGTCTTTCGCATTTCTTGTTGCGTGGAAAGGCAAAATAGCGCCATTTACTTTTCTTAAACGGAACGTTGTCGCACGACCAAACAGCGACGCACCGTTTATGAAAATAAAACGGCACTTTTTCACTTTGTTGTGCCGTCAAATCGCCGTTAAAAATCAACGTTGCTAAGGATCCAAGGTACATGTAAAGTACGACAAATATTTAGTACTACATTAAAGCTGTTGCGTATTGGAAGGTATTGTTGTCAGAACCCTGAATGTTTTCACTGTATACAACAAATTATACGGTTTAGACTCGTACTTTAAATGTCATAACAGAAGACATTTCTCAGTTTGGTCACAACGGACACAGGACGGAGGAAACCTTCTACATTCAGAGTAAATGGGATAATATTTAATTATAAAATGTTGGGAATAGCATTTAACAGTTAATTTGTATCTATAAACTCAATCCATCAAAAACCTTCGTCAATAAATTATCGTATATTAAATTTGCTTCATCGTCATATATTTCAGTCTATTATATCGACATTCTCCTTGTACAATGTAGATAATTTTTTCTATAATATATATGGACTTTGGTATTAGGATCCGATAATAGCGCAAACAACCTTGTAAGACATAAAATACACAACGGTATACATATCAAAATGAATTCAAAAGACATTTCACAACATGTAAATGTTCAACCTTATAGTGTCTGTATTGCTCTTGATACGTTCATACTTTGATGAACCAACTGTCCACCAGACTGTAACCTGACACAACAAGCGACCACAAATTGTATAGTTTGCTAATATGACAGTTTGGTTTTGATGCCTGCGTCATCCTTTTAATATTCTTCCTTAGTTTTCATCACTACATCTACAAGCATATACACAAACATTCAGTGCTGGGCGTGGTCCATCTGAGTATATGCCCGTGTCCGTCCATCTGTGAGATAGAATGTGGCGTGGCTAACTGCACATGAAGAAAACGTAATGACTGGTTATCATTAGAGCGATATAATTACAAAGAATAGTTCCTATTGTATAAAACATTAAAACGGATACCTTAGAGTAATTGTTAAAGTAGTGGGACGTCATATATTCCATTGTGACGTCAAAGCTTATGTCAATTGTCTTTTCCGATCAGAAAAGGAATAATGTATTCACATGAGAAACATACGATTTTTTTAGACATGAGTTCTGAATGATGTTAAAGATAAAGGTCCCCATACTCGTTATAGTTGATTATCATGTCTATCTAACTATCGTTAGTTAATTGCCAAACTGTAAAAGACACTCGGTCGATTTTGTGTATTTATACAATTAGAAAATAAACCAACGAAAGTTAGATACGCATGGTAACCCATTTGTATCCGTAGCAATTCATTAAATTACGATTTCAGACGATTGCGCTGCCGGATACTATGAAGATGTTGGGAATTGCAGTCACTGCCCGGTTAATTGTAAAGGAAATGTATGTGACAGTCCAACTGGAGCATGTTCAGGTACGACATAGCGCTACCCCTCGCCCCCTGAGACCAGGTCTATTTCCCGAGGCGAAGCCGAGGGAAATAGGCATGGTCAAGGGACACCAGAAACATGTTTTATCCCTCAACCCCAAACTTTAACCATTTTATTATACCGATACACACTGGAGAGATCGTTTTAACTAGAAAATATTTGTAAACCATAAGCTGTATAGCTTCACGTCCCAACTAGTCTTTTTGGTACTGTCCGGTCCCTTTCCTCGAGGGGAGTCTTAAGATCACTTTCATCCAGTTCCGAAAATCTTGACAGCGCCATAATTGAAGAAACAAGAGAAAGTGTTGTCTGCACAATAGGATGCGCGTTCAGTAGCAAGCTCCGCCCGCCTCATGCGTCGGTTCCGATTTCGGTGACAAGCTCCGCCCACCTCTCGCCTGATTGGCTCGGCGGAAAAACTCGGGTGTAGGTGTGTTTTAGTTCAGGAGCTGTGTTTTGGTTCCCAGACTAACACACACTTGACTAACACACAGTCAGGCAAAAGTGGGGATATATTCGATTTAACCAATTACTTTTATATAGAGTAATAAAGTAGAGGTATAATAACAACAATTATCAGACAGTAAGCAATACTGACGCATGCATACACATACTTTATTTTTGTCTCGGGGACCTTGTCGGGGAGCAAAGTCAAACAGTTGTACTGAGGTGTTTGTTACAATTTCATGGTGCAGTTTGCTGAAGAAGCACACAGCGCTTGCAAACTATCTATTCTACTAAGAGATCTTGTACATGTGAGTAGTTACTACAAATTGTTGATATAGGACATTTTACAACTGGGGAAGTAAAGTACCAGGATACAGAAGTGCTTAGTACTTTATATGGTCTACTTCTGTCATTTATTTCCTACATAATACTCATGTCCATTTTAAACATTCTACCTAAGTTGCAACGCCAAAGTTTGAAAAAAATCTGACATTTGTTATGCGGTTAAAGTGCTCAACTATCAGGGCAGTTTGATTACTATCGTCATCGAGATTATCTGCTCTTCAACATTTACATTACATCATTGTTTTTGTATCAGTTTATATGGAAACAATATTTAAACTCAGATCGGTGCATCTTTTTATAATAAGGGGAATAATGGGCGAGGTCCTGGATGTATTCGTAGTCTGGCTAAAGAACCAAAACGAAAGGCCGAAGCACAGAAATCGTCTAATCATATCCCAATCATTGTTTGTGGGAGAATCATGTTTAATTTCTTGTTATATCTCTTTATAATCACTGATCATACTGAAAAAAAGTCAAACTTATTGCAAAAGGACCAAAACGACAGGCCGAAGCACAGAAATCATCTTATCATATCCCAAAGGTTGGGATTTGTTTGTGGAAGAATCATAATTAATTTCTTGTTATATCTCATTATAATCACTGACCCTACTGAAAAAACAAAGTCAAACTTATTGCAAAAGAATGTATTTGTTATTTCCACATTGAGGGATAACATTTTAGTTTTGCTTTTGGTTTTTTATTTTGTTTTCTTTTCAGACTGTGATTTTGGATTTTATGGTGGTTTCTGTAATCAACCCTGCCCTCTTAACTGCAGAAATAATGTTTGCAACATGGACAACGGTCAGTGCACAGGTATTTTAAAGTTTCCGTTCACGTCACAGTCGGCTTTCGTAAGTAGAAATTAAAATTAAAATTGTTGAAAATCACTGTTTTAAGTATAGTATTAAAATGATATGGGAAATATTAATACCCCCTACTTTTATGGTTGGTATTACAGAGAAATCTCTGCTCCGCGGATATGTGGTTATCTAACCTGATGGTCTGCTTAAGTTTAAACAACCTTGTTACACCTTTAATGAAAGGGATGCCAAAACGTCGCATCGAAGTCAACGCATTTCAGATATATTTAGCTATAAGAGGCATTCTCAAGTTAAAGATATTTGTTGATCACGTATAATAAGAGATGATGTTTATTTATACGATAATATAAAATGATTTATTACACAGCAAGGAAGATATTTCCCCATCTTCCCGATGGGGATCTTTGATATTTATGTCCCACTATAATGATCACAAGCAACAATACTGGGTGTTTGAGTGATTGATATCGCAAACACTCCATGCATAACCCAAAAAAGTTCCCATTGTAGCGACAATATCGTTTCTTTCCTTCACCACAATTAGTACATTTTTCATTTTGTTTTTGTTATTGTTGAGTTTCGGTTATGTTTATTGGTTTTGTTATGTTTATTTTTTTTCCATTTTTTTGTTTTTAATTTTCTATTTTTTAATTAGATAGAACAACAAAAAATCCAGAATCATATAAATTAGTTTTCAGTGTTAAAGAAATGATTTAACTTTTATTAGACTGGTATTGGTCCGAGGCCATGTGTGGTTAACTGTATGCTAGGTTGGGTTGTTCTTGTGTAATACTAGCAAGGAACAGATCGGTATTAAATAAGGTATTGTTTTTGCTTATTTCTTCACAACGTATTTAGGTTATTCTGGAATGATGTTTTACAGAGACCCCATATATTCACTGCCTTTGAAACAAGGTTGAATGAGGTTATTTATACCTGTCAGTGCGCACGAACAGGTGTGTGACCGCACAACGCACCAAAAATACCGTGCGCACACCGTGCATACATCGTTCAAACACAGTCCGCACATCGTCCACCAATTCTGCGCACAACTGTGCGATTTAACCATCGTTCGTCCCGTTGTGCGCTTCTCTCCGCACAACTTTACGATTTGGTACAATTTGTTGATCAATATTATGGAATAAAAAAAACCCCGGAAAACTCGTATGCAATAATGTACACTGTTCATATTACTGTAATTTTTCATCACAGTAATAAAGATAACCTACACTTTTACAATGCGTGTAACACAGTATACAGTGACCGTTAGACTGTCAAGAATGGATTTGGCTCCTAGCTAGGTAACACAACAGGGAAATAACAATTTGCTGAGTAACCGTATGACCGTTATGAATACACAACTTGACGTTGAGTATTTGTTATTTGCATTCGTTCTGATCTATAGCTCCCCTTCGCCTGGTTTTCACACGTTGGCGAGTTACGTAAGTGCCCCGGGCGGGGAAAAACTACGGTTCAGGTAGAAAGTGGCTATGTTTACCTTTGTTGCCGAGACTGTGTTGTAATGTTACATGTGTCGATTAAGGTCGTTTAAAAAACACCGAACACACTATTTCTAAATTTAAGTGTAGACAGAAAGATTAGTGTATTCATACTAAATAACATACTAAACAATCAAGTTTATATGTTTAAACACCAAACCGTATATATTGTTTAGCCATTCCTCAATTTACATCAACCACGATTGTTATCGCACAACGTTCGTCGATCGTCCTCACAAATGTGCGCAAGCAATGATCGTCCAATTTTTTATCGTTCGCACTTCGTGCACACATCGTTCACACTCCGTGCACACATCGTGCGCACACCGCACATCGTGTAACGTTGTGCAATCCCACAACTGTATAATGTAATGTCGAGGTCGGTGACGAAACAATTAGAAAGCAGTCTTGAAAAATCATGAAATATTATTACTCTTCAGTCAAGGAATTGAGAAGGGTAATTAAAAAGATTCGATCGAATTGAAGGGAAATCAGTAATGATTAAAAAATTGTTTTACGTGTTGTACTGAGTAATCTTGAAAGCAATTAATTTAGTAATTAATAATACACAATGCATTCGCCAAAATAAGAAGAGCAATTTCATATTAAGTGCGCAACTATTACCCGTTTATTATCAACAAGGGATCATTTGGACTGGTACATTCCAGACGGCTGCTCCACTGGCTTTTCAGGCGTATACTGTAGATGTCCATTCAATTGTAGGAGCACTGACTGCCCTACTGGCAAGTGTACAGGTAATCATTTAATAGTATTGTAATACAAAGATAATGGTCAATATTCCGAGCAACTTCATTTAATAAAGCAGTTTAAGTGACAAGTTCATTATAATGACTGCTGGGATATAAATAAAAGAAATGAAGAAATCAATATTCTACATTTTGATATTTCAATTTTATTTCTGAAACAGACTTTTTTAGTTTTGATTGTATAATTTTTAAATCCGTAATAAAACCGGATAAATCATATAATAAATGATACTATTTTAGACTGTAACGATGGATTCTACGGACTAGCCTGTACACCTTGTCCTGTTGGCTGTAGCAGTAACGCATGTGACAAAACTACCAGCCATTGTTTACGTAAGTAGTGTTTATGATCAATGATGTTTTGAAGACATCACTGGGGTTCTAACACTTAAAGTTACGATACACTCGATTACAAATTGTAGGCGTTGTAAATACCTCAAGTTAGAGATAAAACAAACTGATGTTCATTCACAAAACTAAAGACGCTGCTTTCTGATACTGAATATGAAGAAGTTCATGCATAATGTGAAACGTAAAAAAGTATTATATTGTCTTGCCGCATTTGACAATCGCAATTTTTTTCTTTAACACTTTTTTATCTTCTACGTTATATTGGTTACCGACTGCTGTGTCTCCAAATGTATTTTTTTTATATTGGATAAAATGCAGGGGTATTGAAACAGATTGATTTAAATCAACTATATTCCGTTATATATCATTATCATCATTTAAATAAATGATGAGGGAGGCGGGTTTGTACAATTGCATTACAGACTTTTTCAATGATCAAATGCTGGTTGAAAGCAATGAACAACATGTTCTATAAAGTTAAAAAAAGTTACAGCAATACATGCATAATTGGTTTGAAAACACAAACAGTTCCATAGTAAAGTCAATAACATGACAATGACATAAGCTGCCAAACAACTATGAGATATCGTTGGTTTTGACACTTCAGTATCAGTCCTTGTCTTGTTGCGGCAATCAATCATTTGTGAGCTCCCCTGGTCCTAAAGATTACATGGGATAAAAAGCTGACAAGTTTGCTGTGGTTTATGACGTTGTCCTGTTTGCAATGTGATATGAGAAAAACCCCATAGATAATGTTAAGAAGTTGAGCTAATTAATTTAGGTGTAAACGGAGTTTTACTGATCATGTAATATGTCTTAAATGTTATATAAACCTGCAATAGCAGCGATCATAGTGAAATGAGATTAATTCGAAGAGAGATTAATAGCATTTATTACTTGTAACTGAGCGAGATCGGGTTATCTCAGTCGAGGGTTAAGATTATGTAACACAATCCCAACCGAGGCGTAAGCCGAGATAAGGATGTTACAGAATCTTAGCCCGATACTTAGATAACCCGATCTTGCTCAGTTACAGGTAATTTATTTTTTCTCTCGCATCTTTTACTACTTAATCTACATTTGAATGCTTCCGCATAAAAATGTAGTCCGTCCTTACATAGATAACAACGTATTTCACAGATTATATTGTATCTACAACATCAAATATCTAACAACGTCAAAACTACATATAACGACAAAAACAGAACATGTATCATGCAGATTGTTAATTGCAAGCAGTAAACGTGCGGAGGAATACATCGCATTGTAAAAATTCGGCTAAATGTCACGTTAATGTACAAGACAGATCGGATGATATAGAAAATCTGTCATAGGGTATGACGTGGGGTATCGCTGTCTGAGTGTTGAGTAAAGGTGATTTCATAACAAAATAAGTTAGCTATTTCGCCCAGATGAAATTTGTGGTTATATTGGAAATATCACAGTTAAATAACATTTGAAAGCTTATATTACTTTTTTTGTGATAAAAGCTACATTGTACTGTACAGTTATTAAATCTGTATAATGAAACCTATTATATAGATATAAATGAAATTAAGCCTATTTGAACAGATTGCGATGACCCACTGTGAAGATCAAATTTGAAAACAAATGAGAGAAACAGGCCTTATTGGCTTCTTGCTTGTTTTTATAAGTGTGGTATCGGAAGCTATTGGAGAATAATAATGTAGTTCATTATAAATATCGACTACATCGACTCAAGTTTCTGTCTTCTGCATATTTATTTAAATTCTTTACAGAATGTGATAGTGGATTTTACGGTAGTTTTTGCAATCAGTCCTGTCCTGTACATTGTAAAAACAACGTTTGTTACATGGTCAACGGTCAATGTGTAGGTAAGAAAAACTTCCAATAATCAAAAATGACAACGTTGTAACTTGTTAGAAAGACAAAATCTAAACGTGATATTTATAAAATTCACATTTAAGAAACGTCAAACAACATTCATCAATTGGAGAGTATGTATCTACAAAAGTGTCTTACTCATTAATGCATTTAATGAACGTATCAAACGTGTCGCAACGTTTCAAGACCGACCGGTCCCTTTATCGAGCGATTTGTTGTTTAGCTGTAAAATAAATCATCAAATAATCATCTGTTTAACCCACTACTGATTTAAACGGGATATGGGGATATATCTACAACCAACCAGCACCTTATTCGGTACAGTGTATATCGATAGGGAAAATGCCAGGCAGTTGAAGGACAAAACAAGTCAATAATTTCATCACATCGTTATACAGGTTAGTCACAGCTTGACAAACTGACCAGTACACAAGTAAGTGAACTGCTGTACTAACAATAACTTGCGTAAGGACATTTTGTAATACAAAATGCACACCACTTTCATAGTGAAGCAGTTTGAAAGGACTTGGGAATTAGATTTAAATTTTCAAATGGATATACAAAGGTTACATTCCTGCAACCACTACTATCCTTATCAATACAATTAAAAACAACATCAAAGAACCCTGCGATCTAAGATAAATACACTTTATCCATGTAAGAAGTTGAAGTCAACTCTTGTATATTTGAATGTTTTTATAAATCATTCAAGTTGATGTATTCTATGAGTCAAAGATTATCAGACAGAGTGATCATTCAACATTCAGTTGTATAGTCGTAATCATTATTTAGGTCGGTACTACAACATACTGGATATGGCAATATTTTCAGACTGTAATGATGGATACTACGGGCCAGCCTGTACACCTTGTCATGTTGGATGTAGCAGTAATACATGCGACAAAATGTCAGGAACTTGTTTAAGTATGAAGTATCATGATCAACTTTCAGGAAACCACTGGGCTCCTTGAAAATATTGATATACCTTTACCCATATTTTTATCTACATCATAGTGATTACTGATCGATGGTTTTCTAGCGGCGTCGTTTATAATTTGCTAGAGAAAGATATCTAAGAACAGATTGCTATTAGTTATGTTCAGTAGTTTTATTATTATTAAATGAAATCTGTAATGATGAAAGATTTAGTTTTATACTAATGATTCGCTGTTTGTACATAATATGATGTTGTTGTGGATACAATGAATACCATATTTTACTGGTTTTTGTTACTTTTAAGGAACTATTCCAAATTGATAGTTGTCTACAACTAGCTTATAAATAATAGGCAAAACAGTGCGATATTTATCACCAAGCAATGCAATTTATAATAAGAAGAATCAAAGTAGATTTTTCGTCCAATATCGCATCTGCAAAAGAGATATCAATATGTGTATATGTATTTAATTTTGACACTAAAGCATTTAATTTCAAAATTGTTTATATAGACAAATGCTACTTCTAGACATGATTGTGTCGAACATGTAACGCAAAGTTATGTTGTATCCTGAAACTTTATTATATGTAATTCGAAGAAATTTTATGCAAATTTCAAAATGACCCCTGAAATTCAAAATTTACATATAAGTTATATTATAAAAGATAAATTTGTTTAATGTGTACGTTTATCTTGTCTTGCTTTGAACAGTATAAGCCTTTGGTAAAAGATTGTCTATTTCTATAGAAAGGATACATGCATATTTGATCAATTATATAGACCATGCATTATCGAACTGTAATACATGGGTTCCTGCAGGAGTCATTTTGCATGTGCACCGTGGAGTATTTTATGTGCAGTGCTAGCTTTTTATAAATGTTATAATTTCAGACTGTAATGATGGATTCTACGGACAAGCCTGTTCACCTTGTCCTGTTGGCTGTAGCACTGACACATGCGACAAAACGGCAGGAAATTGTTTCCGTAAGGATATTAAATTTCAGTAACTGATCTTCATATTAATGATAAAACAAATATTTGCCCTGTGTGTTTTACTTGTGATATCATCAACGAGCATTTGCTTTTTCAATTCAATAACGTGTGTCTATTTATGAATTTGTGAGGAGACTATTCAATAGTTTACGATAAGTAATATATATATATATGAAACTCTTTGATGCACTTATTTCATTATGGCTTTTTAATATTTATTATTAGATTGTTAGGTTGGATCCTATGGCAATTTCTGTAACCAGTCTTGTCCTGCATACTGTAAAAACAACGTCTGTAACATAGAGAACGGCCAGTGCACAGGTAAGAAAAGCTAATTCTTGCTAATGAAACATTGATGAGAAATGAAAGGACATTTACGATGAGTTGTAGACGTTAATTTTATAATAGTTAACATAATTGTACTGTTGTCATATGATAGTGATTTCATAATATCGAGATAACATTCAACAATATAAAAGAAATAATATACGTTGGCCTACACACGTACATACACGAACCACAGCCTCCGGGCTCAATCCACATGTTATAGCTTGTAAGAGTAATATATTATATTTTTACATTCTTACCAATGAGATATATTGAAAAATATTTATTCCACAAAAGTGAATGTTTTCACTGATGAAAAATATCACAAATGCTTATTTGACCAATAAAACANTTTTTTTTATTTTGCAGAGAGGACTATATTTTTTGGCATATATAAATGACATAGATGGAGTATTGTCAGCTTGATGTGTCGCTTCGCGTTCTGAGATAGATTTTCGTAAAAAAATGAAATAAATAGAATATCTTACAGTATCTTTAGTAATACCAACTTTATTTTACGTGTGTGTCATATATTTTGATATTTTTTACGAGTATGCAGACACTGTTTAATACTCTCTATTTACTAGCCATTTTTGTTGATAAATCGGGTGACTTATTAACCGATGTTTTCAGATTGTGCTGTTGGAATATATGACAGTTTGTGTAGCCAGCTTTGTCCTATTAATTGCAGGAACAACGTCTGTAATCTAGACAACGGTCAATGTATAGATAATACATACATCATTTAATCAAAAACTTTTACATGTACCTGGTAAATTATGATAACCATACAGATAACAAGATGCATCAAATATCTGTGCAAGCCTATTATTACCTCTAGCAAAAAAGATTTTGGACCAACAATCTCGTAGTTACCAGTAAATTAATTCGTTTATACAGCATATGATTAGCTTGTATCACGACCTGAATTAAGGCACATCCAATAATCGAACGGCTTACTTATAAAACAAATTTGGACTTATTATCTTAAAATAACGACATACATGTAGAACTTTTTCGTTAATGTTGTATAAATGTCCATACCACAGATTGGTTTCCTGATAAGATAATGCTATTCCTAACATAACCGCAATAAATAATTGTGTGTGTACATAATGCAGCGATAGGTGTCAATCTTTATTAAGAAAAGCATGATAGTCAAAACGTACAATAATGGTATCGTAGAATTGCAAGTATGCTGTGAATGACGAATATTTTCACATCAGATGACCAAGCAAATATGTTTGTAATTGATCTATTTGTAATCAAATACTTGATTCGCGATGGTAACTATTCTGATGCATGTACCACAACATCTGGATTTGTATATTTCGAACAAAAAGCTAATGATATTATGACATTTAATTCAGATTCTGGGAGGAAATTAAACGTGTTTCAATTGTTTAGAATGTGAAGCCGGCTTCTATGGCATTGAGTGTAACAAGTCTTGTCCTGAAAACTGTCAAGATACCCTATGTCACAGAAGTAGTGGAGAATGCGAAGGTATGATCGTTTAGTTGTATCAATGTAAATCTAACCTGGATATGCCTTGAAACATTTTTTTATACTTTATTCAAAATTCAGGAAGATTCTGGAATGGTATCGAAAGTTTGTCCTTTTTGATCACCAAATCCTTGCAGGAAACGTTTATCAATATGAACGAAATGTGATCAAGTATCAATATTTCATTTAACAGTTCTCATAACTACTTTTTAATTTGTCATGTTTTCTTGATTATAACAATGGTACATAGTTAAGATGATTGTGACAAATAATGAAAACTTGTCATACTGAGGAGTTAGTATTTTGAGGTACGACCGTGCAGGCAAAAGTCGAAGCTAAACATGTATTTTATACAAAAATACTGATGCAACGAAAAAAAAGTTTGATCATTTATTTTTTATTTTATCTTTTTGGATTAATTAGAATATCAAAAGATTAATTAATGATTACTTCGTTGATTATGTTGAATAATATATCAACTGATATTGTAATATATCCACCATTGAAATTATTTCCGCTAAAACGAGCTGATACTTTGTGTTCGTCCTAAAGCAATACTTGAATATAATAACTATAGATACGACTAACGATAATTTGTATGCAAAATCCCAAATGACATGTAGGTGGAAAAAATATGTCATTTTTCTCGAAAATCGTACGCCTATGAAATCGAATTATCTGATGGCAGTAACTACTTTGTTAATGCTTTACCAGTTTACTCTTTTCGTCATGTTCAAATGTACCAAAAGACTACTAAAAGGTAAAATTCCAAATATCATAATCCTTACAGGAACAGATCCTAGTTTGGGTAAAGGGGTGCGTAAATGGGACCTAAGCTCCCCTGCAAAGATTCGATTACATATTTACCCCCGCACTCTGGGTCTAATCTTTCTGACACTGTATACATACTATGTTTTAATTGTACCATCATCTATCTTTATTAAAATTACAACGACGAAAAATATTTGAAATCATTAAATCGATTTTAAGCGCTGAGTAAAATTAAGGCGGAACCAGGATAGTGTTGCCGTGTGTTAGGGGTCGTATTTGATATTGCCTGATTTTCAATCTTGAAATTGACAAACATTGACAAGTTCAAGCTGGCATTGTTATTAAAGATAATGAGCAAGCTTTCATATGACCATCATAATTTATTGTGAAAACTTATCATATCCAAGTGCACATAAGAACAGGGTCTTATTCTCCTTGAACTGTCTTGGGGTCTCCATCTCAATATTTTTCTTTTTTTTCATATTTTCCTTTGTTCCTTCAATTTTGATTTAGAATACCGTTTTTGTTCAATACTTTAGTTTCGCCTCTTTTTATTTTGAAATACACAAATCAAATTACCATGTACAGTACTAGTTATTCAGGATTCTTTATGACGTCTGAGTATGCTTGTGCTTGTAGTATGTGTAGCCGGTTTTTATGGCAGCCAATGTTCCGAGTTGTGTGGCAGTTGTCAAGGTGTGAGTTGCGACAAGGATGTGGGGGACTGTGTGACAGGATGTGAAGATGGATGGACTGGAGACACATGTGACACAAAAGGTAATATTTCTATGATATACCTACAATGAATACGTTTGGGACTTTATCCTCTCAAACAATTTCTAAAAGTGATCTGTTCAGTATTTAGTGTATTTATTAGATTAAATTTCAACCTAATGTGTAGAATATAATAACAAAGAGACACCCCGACCCGAAAAATGAAAGGACATACATACAATATCATAACTAAATCATCACTTTTTATGCTGTAGTGGTAATTATTACGAATCGGGACACCTTACACGCCGCAGTTGGAATAGGCGTCGGATCAGGGGTGGTTATACTGGCTCTGGTCGTCGTGATCATTGTACTGGCTAGACGTCTGACGATGAAGCGAGGTGACACCGCAGGTGCTTCTCATATGACAGATTTATCATTGTCCAGAACTACAAACGAGCTAAATAAAGATCAAGGTGAACATCTATGTGACGGTATGATAAATAAAAGCAACATATAACGCAAATTTAGATATGTTTCAGTTGTTTTACACAGTAGCGATTTCTGTCCCGATTCTACTACACTTGTATATTCACATAAGAACTATCAAACGATTGAAACGTTTGTTTACAACAAGAGCGATTACAATGGAAAAAGCAATAATTTCAAAAATTATTTAATTTGTAAAAAGGAAACCTCGACACTTTGATTACAATATATTCCTGCTTTCAAACTAACTTCGAACGGTGTAAGGATATCTCAACCTTACGGCCTACTTACTCATGTTAATAACATTACAATGATCCCACCAGCATGAAAATCAATTTATGTTTGTGTTTCATTTTCCAGATAATACCTACGACGTAATAACAACTCAAAACAAGGAACAAACCATTGCGCAGATCTCCCGCACTGAGGCAAATTATGAACAGCTTGGACGCAGGGAGGTGGAAATTCCTCATATATACAACACAACAGATGTTGGCGAGAAAACATAGGGCAATGGTTCTTGTTAACTGGATAGTTCCATCCTTCAACACAACGTAACCGTGTTACTGGAACTAACTTACACACCTACAGTTATTGCTGTGATGACTTCGTCTCATAACTTAGCACAATAATATGTAGGTGATGAACCTTTAAATTGTTGTCAATTCTTGTGTGATTTTTTACGTTGTCACAATATCTAAACGTTAGTTTTATTACAGTAGAACCCAAACATGTATCATATATCCTCTCACTGTTAAGGTAAAGCATATTATGTTCATACTGACTTAATATCTCATCGCTCTGTACAGTACAGAATCACTGCAAGACTTTTGTATTTATCGCAGTTTACCATTGTAGTAAACTATATATAATTTCTGATTTTAAGATCCCAGAAGGTGGCCTTTTTTATTGGGGGAGGGGGGGGGGGGGGCAAATTTTGGGAATTAGTATAAGTAGCTTTGAGCCAGTTTTCAAGCAGTGTTAGATAACCACAGGGTTGGCATGCGATTAACTATTGATAAGATTAATACATGTATATTAAGCATACACAACGCTTTGAACAAATAGCTATCTTTATCTTCATGGGCCCAAAGAGAGAGTTTGATCAAACAAATTATCAACAACAACAAACAAATAGAAAAAGTTATAATCAAGAAAATAATGCAAGAAGGTATCCTTTCGTATATGGAAAATGTGAAAGGTTTCACCAACATTTTCTTACTCATAAAAAACTCTCGTTCATTAAATAAAGATCACCAATAACTAAGTGCCTAGCAAGACCATACGTGATCGGAGATGCAGAGACATATAACATGTTGAGCGAGACGTTATTCTAAGTCCATATGAAATTACTTTGCTTGTGGTTGAGACTGTTGGAAAACCGTAAGAACAAAATTGGTATGTATTTAATATTTCAAGTTACATATGTATAGCATATTTACTGAGTAGCATAAGATGCTGCCCTGTTCGTGTACATCTAACGCATGGTCAATTTCACTATCAGGTGGAGATCAGGTTGAGTTATATACATGTACCTTATGGAAGAAACAAAATGTTCATGTATCATTAGTATGCACGTGAGTGAGGCAAACACACTCTACATCAACTAGTAAATCAAAATAGAGTTGTATCTTTTAAAAATAATATAATCTATTTTATAACTGTATTTTACTTGTAATTTATTAGGTTACACTGCTTCTGAAAACATATTGACTTTTTTCATATTGACCTTGGAAAGAAAATTGACAAATTGTATTCACGTTTGTATACCAATTGATTCTTACTGGCCAAATCCATGTTACTTAAAGATTGATCTGTTTTATATCAACTGTGATGTATTTGAACATTTCCGGTAGGGTTACATTAATATCGTGTATATTATTATATAATGTACAGTACTGTATTGTGAGTATTGTTTTAAAAGTATACCACTAAAAACGCAAGAATATGGACACCTCATTTTCTGGTTGATGTTTTTTTATGTCACCTTACAAGTATAACCAAAAATATATCACATGCTTCAGCAGAAATATATCCCAATTACAGTCCCGAGTATATGTAAACAGAAAATCATTGATGCACATAAACCTATGCTCAATTCAAATACAGCATCATTCTCCCTCTTAAAATGTTGTCATTCCCTAATGATGTGTATCGTTACATATAATATCCTACTTTATGGTATCGTTTTACTTTGAACCTTGCCACAAACTATAGTCTTAATCGGAGTTCGGAGTACAATGACTCAAAGGTATGTAACCAAGTGATAAGGAAAACAATAGACTACTACCTAGATTTGATGGCTGATTAACCTATAAATAAACTCCACTAAATATTATTATACTTAGTTCATTTACTAAAAAAACGCTGGGGGTGGGGGGGTGGGGGGGCTAGAAATTGATATTTTCTTAAATGGATTCCTGAAATTACGAAAAGCAGCAGCTGGCACCTGTAAGCAAATATACCATAGAAACGTTGGTAAAGAGAGATGATGTGAAGAATATGTGAAACTGTAAACGACGCTTGTCCTGTGTTGAAAGAGATTCACAGATGCCAACGGAAACATGGCTGAAACGGATAGAATGAGAGGAAAATGTTCAGAAGGTAGCATGATTTATTTAGTTAATGATTTCTGGTTTCTGTCCATGGTTATCGAGGATTATTTCATGGTTCCCTACACACGGCGCGACATCTATGACGCCGATACAAACTGAGAAAGGCACTACACTGACAGCAAAATTTACGTGATGATTTAAATGTTTTACATGTTAACGAACATATTCATAATTGTGCTAACAAAAATTCACGGTTATCCCTATATACTAAATGTATTCTTCCAATGTTATAAAAAGGGAAACCAAAGAACCCGGTCTGAATAGTTCACAATAAACGTATTTTTATAAGACAATTATCGTGAAAGGGAGACAAGGGATATCCCATACTTTGTATTGTTTGTGACGTGATAGTATTGATGACGTCCTAATCTAATGTGCACTCTTCAAAATACACAGTCCCCCGAAGAATCTCAGTCAAGGTTAAAGGCTAAGAGACTTTTTCTGTTATTTGTTTTTCGTTATATATATATATATATATGTGCATGTACCAACTAGGAAGTTTATACAGGTCTAGGGATACAATTACACAGGTATTCACTGAGGATTAAGATCTGTATATATATCAAATGGATCGATACACTTTAAGCCTTACTTTTGTAGTTATTTAAAATGTTAAACGAATCTTGGTTCAACTTCTATATTATTGTGCTATTTTATCCAAAGTATATGAAATAAATAGATCGGCCCGTTCTTTTATGTGCAAAATGAATAACTAAAATTTGACAAACTCAGTTGTCGTCTGCACTGTCATTATTACTTCTTTGCATTAATGTGTATACAGAAGAGCTTAGGTTTACCGATGTATATAAACAACTTTACCGATTCTAAATCATTCAGGTGTAATCCTCAATGAATACCTGTGTTTTGTATCCTAGACCTGTTTGAACTTCCTGGTTAGTAAGCTGTTTTACAGATTAGGTGTTTCACTTATAGCCGACCAGACATGAGGCTTCACCGCTACATATTCCCGCTGGTCATCTGGTCAGTACTGAGAACGTTGACGTTGGCTAAGGCATCAGGTGAGATCTCCTATTGAAATTCATGTAACAGTCACAGCACTGACACCATCGCCCTCATTAAGATATGCAGGCGTTACTTCGTGATTATTTCGTCACATTATTGCATATTTTACCAACCGGCTAAGTCAAATAAGAAAGATTTTAATGTTATGCTACAACTAGAAGGAAATATCTTTAATGTAACCTGACAGGATATCCAAAGCTATTTTGTGTGATTTATCCTACGTAGCCTTCAACAATGTCTGTAAATGCATGGTCAGTGTAACGCTCCGGTGCAGTAATGGAATGTTGTGCATGTAAACCATAATAAATAGCAAGGAGCGCTTGTTAGGTCAGTGTGTTTATAAGTGTATAGATAACACTCAATAATTGTAGAACAGAACATGTCACTCCTCATATCAGTCTGTGGGTGCCAGGTATGGTTTACAATCGCATGGAACACTGACTGATCGGCTGATTTAGCTCTGCGAGTCCTTAAATAGAACCTCGAAATTACGAAAAGCGTTAGCTGGCACCTTTACCATACCATAAACAGGTTAGTAAAGGGAGATCATATGAAGAATATGTGAAAGTGTAAACAACGCTCATTATGTTTCGCAAAAATACACGAGTGTCGCAGGAAGACGGCTGATAAGGGGAAAGAGAACAAAATTGTCAGGAAGTAGAATTATCAGTCCGTAGGTGCCATTTTATAAGTGTTTCAAAACCATTTTACTGTTTATAGTGCCTGTATGTCTTTTTTCTCATGTAACTAGATATCTGCACATAGAATTACAAGTACTAAATAATATAGGTATGAACATTTTTGATGCCTGCTTATGTTTAAAATCACGTCTTTACGGACTTGACATATGTATCTCTATATTAACCCCTTTGAGTGTGCAAGTTGTCCTTTATATATGTATTCGCTGTCGATCGAGCACGTGTGTACGCGGTCACTGAATAAACTTTTGACTATCACAGTGGTTCACTTAAAGGTACATATTATTAGTTATATGGTTTGTTACTGACCTACTATGGAACCAGAGAGGGTCAGTACAATTCATAGGGGGTAAGGCCGAATTTATCGCATCGAGGACTTTTTTATACTCCCTTTTGATACACATTAAAATTAAGTAAACATGTATTTATAAAACTAAGCTAAACTAAAAAAAGTTGGTGTTCCGTAAACACCTGAATCAATGTGTATTATATTTACTCATTGAAAAATGAACATCATCGTTTATTTGATATATCATTTGTAATTTGTGTTCGTTTTGTTTTTTGTTAATTCTGGAAATTTAAATTGTCCATAAACCCACCCGAAATCATTTTATATTTATGTTTACCCTTTCCCTTCTCTCTGTCTTTCACAAAGAATAAAGTCACTCCATTTTAATATGCGAAAGTATGTAAATTCACCAAAGATTTACTGGTATACTCTACTTTCCTGTGACTGAAGTTGACAAATTAGTAGTTCGTGGATTCACTAACAATAAAATACAGGTTCCCAAACGAGTGATAATTGGCTATCATATTTATTAAGCTCGAGTTAGTTCAAATGGTGTACAGACACTAGCTATACCGACTGTTTTCCCATTTGAAACTTTACTACTTACGATAAACACATAGAAATGTAAAATATGGTATCACAATTGAAAATGACATCGCACAGTATTGTAACTTGATGTAATAATTGAAATACTGTCCAGTGTAATAAGGTCAAGGGTGTTACGTACTAGTGGGTCAGGAAAAATGTTAACCAACTCCTAGTAAGTTTATTCAAAGAGTCGGAAGTGAGGAAACCTACAGTACTTGTGGGAGAAACAACTTTCATAAGTTCTTATTCACTTAATATAATATATTGTGTTAAAAGAATTCAACACTTCGACATTATTAGGGCTTTTCTCCAACTGGTGTAAAGACCTATTGTTTTTGTTATGTTTCTTATTATTCTCATTCTTACTATTCTTCTGCTGTTTTGTGGAGTCTGTATCTTTTGATTGGTAAAATATAAGTTTATAGTCTTTTAAGTATGTTGGTGGCCAAGGTCAGAAGATGTTTCATGAACATTTCCAAGTAGGTCAAAAATCCAATATAGCCGCCATGACGTCATAGGTTAAAATCTTTAAAACCGCTATAACTCCAGAACCGTTGGTTGTACAGAACTTGTGCAATGATATCATTTGTAGATAATTTCCATATTTAACTTTTTTTGGTTACATGTTAACACAAAATATTTCAAATAAAAAAAAGCTCGCTGTTGGGTCAAAGGTCACCATTTTTTAAAAAACATTCATTTTTCATTGTTTTTGAAAAATACTTCTACAGATCGATGGAGGATGTCATTCCGATGAAGTTGATGTTTGAAGTTTTTCTGTAACATTTCCCGTTAAGGTTGTACTCCATTTTGAATTATTTCCTTTGATCTTTTAAAAATTTCGCAATATTTTAAAACTAGTTTTACTCCAATATCAATGACAAATATGTGGTTTAGTTGTTATGGAAAAGATTTCCCCAGATGTCCTCTAACCTTTGGTAACATTTTCAACTTCATCGAAAAAACAAAATAGCCGCCATGACGTCATAGAGTAAAATCTTTAAAATCGCTATAACTCAAAAACCGTTGATTGTACAGAATTTGTGAAGTAAATTATTCGTAGATAATTTCCATATCTAACTACACTACATGTTAATACAAAATATTTCAAATTAAAAAGTCAAAGTTAAAATGCACTATATTGGGTACCAACCTTAACCAATCTTCTTTTTAAGTTTCACATGGTCTAGAGTCTTGATATTTAAAAATAAAGATTCTGAGATGTCGATGTATCAGGTTTGAAAAAATGGTTGACATTGATGAAATATCAAGGTCACAATCAAGGTCACAAACTTCCTATGTGCTATTTCAAGATAATGACTTCAAAAAACTTCTTCTAAGGTTCTACAAGGTCTGGAGTCCTACTGTTTAATATATTAACATGGTCAGATGATTGACTATCAAGTTTGAAAAATGATTCCATGGTAACGATCACTACATCGATTACTACGCACTCTTATTCTTAACCTTTGGTACGGTTAGACAGATATTTAGGCATGTAATTGTATTTCCACCAACAACATTGAGATGATAGTAGTTTTTTTCGCCCAAAACAAAAATTCCGAATGAAAGTTAAAGGTGATCTCCGCCGTTTTGTCCACGTTTTAGTCACGTTGGTAGTATTACTAATTTTGGTTTATATTCGGTTTACATAGTTACATTGCCGCGCAAATATTAATATTTTAAACTGTTGTCCTTGTTGTTACGTACCCTTGTTACAAAATAAACGTCGTGAGAAATCTCGCATCAAACATATTCAACATGTTTCTTTAGTGCATACTGAATCTTTTTTATGTATCCCAATCGATTTGTATAGTTCATGTCGGCAGTGAAGGTTTCTTAAGCGTCAGGTTGGATTGCACATGTATTTGTTTTTTGCGTTAGCATTTCAACATGAAAAGCCCCGATCAGGATACATTCTTCTTAAATTGCGTCAATTTTCAATACAACAACATTCCAGTATTGCCTTAATGAGATATTATCAAGATTTTACCTAAAACGATATATTGATTAAACAAACGTAATTTTTAAATCTGCGTCACGTAGTTTATAATACGATATTATGTCAAACAAATGTATCTTTAACGACTTTGGCATGCGTTGGTAGTATACAAGTGTTGTTAGCTCAATATATATGTTTAACCTTGATAGGAATAGTTCTGCAACCTTAATTTTACAATTTGGCATTAAGGAATTAAAAAGCACTTTTCCAGTAGATGGACACAAACACAATTTTATATTCTGTCGTCTATCTTAACATTTACTTTGTTTTCAATACCTTTGTGTATAATGTCGATTGCCGTGCCAAAATGTGTTTTCTTTTCCATTTCAGTAAACACCAGTCTTGATCCGAAAGTCACGACAAGTCAAAGTTCAGAGTATGATGACGTGCACACAAGTACCAAGGTAGTGGATGGCTGTACTATCCAGAGGCACAATAGTGGTTGTTGCTCACATACACAAGCGACTCCTGCACTTTATGAAGCTTGGTGGCAGATTAGCCTTGGTGATCAGGTCGTCATCGAATACATCCAGATATATTACAGAGGTGATGTAAACAAATAGTTACTCTCTATAAACGCTTACATAAATAGAAAGTAAAGGAACTGTATAGTCATTGCGTAACCATATCAAACCTTATTAGTGAATTAGTGTTGTGTTATGTATTAAAATAAGTACGTTTGTTCAACTACACACATAAAACTGTTACTTATATAATTCATAAAGGAATTACCTTATTCCGGTTTATTCCTCGTCAAAGCCAAATGCGATAGTTTTAGATTTCCGTTCGCGTCTTTCGACTCAATAAGTGCAGAGAAATAATGCTGGGTTGTTACTTTGTTAGTTAATAATCAAGTGCCTACAATATCCTAATTTGGTTTTGAAACGAAAGGAACAAGTGTAATCAGTATGTAATCGATATGTCTTATACCATAGTATCCATTTCAAAACGTTAATTATTTTTTCATAATTAGATACTATTTACTTTTTTTTAATTACCAGTCAATATTTCTAACACGTGGTTCTATGAATATATTACGAAGTAGAGTTATAGTTACTTGGGCTCTGGAACAGGAGTAACTGTACCTTAAAAGAGACGTTGTAATTTTGAAGATGAATCAGGGATCTGCTTGTTTTTTTCTCCAAACTAGTGTTATCTAGTCTTCTAAATATGATACCCAAATACATTACGTTACATGGCAAGTCTTGTTTACGTATCTATTTCTTACCTTAAACTGTCCTTGTGACCACAATGAACCGTTGACTCCGATATAAAGTAAAACTGACATAAGCGTGTCTTAACAAAATTACAAACATAACAATACTTCCTCGACTATTGCATGCCCATTTCTTGAGCTGCTTTCCCAAAAGTGTTCCGTTTTTGGTATTGTCCCGGTTTAGGTACATTGGCGTTATATACCAAGGTCATTCGCAGCTATAGTTCTCCTTTACTGGCTGTGTAGAAGCACACCGGCAACAAAATAAGATTGATATGGAAATGCAAAACCATAATAATAATAATAATAAAATTATCTGGTTTTAACAGCTTGTGAACATGAAAACAAAGGCAAAGTAACTCAGATTGATACATTTTGTAAATGAACTTGATAATTACCTAGACATGTTATAAACGTTGTAATTGAAAAGTGTTATAATTGTTGTAACTAGTCATCTAGCTGCTTTATAACAACGTTAAATATTATGATAAGGCATTTAATGTTAGGTTCATTTACACATGAAGATAAAAAAGCCATTGGTTTTGCATATATATACCGGTAAAATTTGTTATCGCAGTGGTACTTCCGACTTCAAAACTACAACTAGTTGTTTTCTTGATGACACCAGTATTAATTCCTGGTTGCAGAAGAAGTTAATATGGGTGTGGACACTTTTAATAACTAATGTACAAGTTCAAAATATCCAATTTATATCTGAATCCCGATGTTAAAGTCGGGTCTTCATATAGGACTCATTAAGAGATTGTAATCGTATACCATCTTCTAGGAGGCTAGTTGGACCTAAATGTTTAATAAGCTCCACTATAATCGAGTGTGGTCTACTCCCAAATTTATAAAAAAAACATTATGGATGCAATCAGATGTCATTTCTTTACGTTTGTCATATAAGATTTTAGTGTGAAAAACACTAACCAATCGTGTCTAAAATGCTAATGAAATATGCGCAGTTTCTATTATCAGAGATAACAAACAATCAAAAATTCAGTTCAAATTGTTTTAATATTCTTTCAACAATTATGAATAACCCTATACAAAGGCCAATAAACTGTGATACATCTATTGTCTTTATGCTATGTTTGGCGAGTGTGGACATGGCTTCGTCACCAAAAGGTTACCACCCAAAATTGGGCTTGGGGCCAGCTCAAATAAACTAGATAAATGTGTGACAAGATCTGTCAATAGGCTATATAAAGAACTGACTCTGTGGGCAACCGTCATTTTGAAAATTTTGAAAATTTAAAGAAAAAATAAACACTGCATACTTATTATTCCTGGTGGCAACCTCTAACCCGCCAAATGACAATGTTCCTTTGTTCAAACCATAAACAGTAACTTCAGATGAAAAAGTATTGTCTTTGAAATATGGTTGATGAAGCCATGACGATTTTGATCTGCCGACGAAAATGATGCACCATGAGGCAAATCCTGAAGCCCTCACCTGCAATACAAAATAAAAACCCAGCAGAAACGACAAAATGTTTGGGCTGGTCGGTGGGTGATGTTTTGAACCGCTCTCATACAGCTCTTGGCAGGGTCTGTGAAGATTGTGTGTGATAAGGGGAGATAACTCTTAGCTATGGTATTGAGAAGGACGACAGCTCGGGATCTGGTTATAAGGCACAACAACACCAAATATCTTTGTACTCTGACAAACAGATTTATTTATTATCAAATGAATCCCATTAAATTTCAACTTAAGTCGTCGGAAGTTGTACAAGCACAAAATCTTACATTAATGTCAGAAAATATTTCACCAAATTTTAGTGCAGAAACGAAAAGCGGGCAGGTTGACGGACGTACGGAAAGATACACCGTTAACTGTATATTTACATATGGTAAGCTTTGAGATACAATCTCATGTATTTATATTATTCAATATTATTGGTAAACGTTTTGATATTTGCATATTTTTATAGCATCTTATCTTTCCACCAGTTCCAATGTTGATTGTTATTTTCTAATATTGGCGGTAGGTATATACAGAATGTTCAAAGAGTAGATCCGTGAATTTTAATCGATAAGTATAAAAAAAATGTAATTAATCATGTTGTCTGTTAAATTTACCATAGAACAGTTGATACCCTCCATTGCTTGCTAATTTGTTCCTTATAATGTTTTATAGTTATTTACTATAAAAATTGTATAAAAAATTGTCATAAATAATTCTCATTGCAATTTTTCTACTATATGATCGTCCATATATAAGAAAATATATGATCCACATGACGTTTATTTTTCCTTAACTTATTTTCCGTACTGAATGATGCAGTTCGATTGAATGTTCAACATTCATCTTTTCTAAAAGAAACATCAAGAAAATTCATTACAGACACTGGTCGTTTCTTTTTCAATCTAATCATTTGTACGTGTGTTCTTGTTGATCTTGTCTACTTCCCTGATGTTCCCAACACACGTTAATATGGGTGTATTGACAGCGTGCCTTTTTTTGTGACCAGTTCGTGTATGACTCAAATAACGACATTTTGCCATATCAATATAACTATATATTTCTTATGTCAATAAGATGTGTAGGTTCTGTTTTGTCACTGTCAGGAGGGGTACATGTATCATGTTGACCAATATCCATTATTTGTAAGATATATACAATAGAATATTCCTAAATAAATGTTCATAGGTGTAAAACATATAAAACAAAAAATACTCAAATGACATTTTATGAAGAACTAACAGATACATTTCGTAGTTGAAGCAATACACAGTTTAAAACAAATGATCTGGACCTAGATATTAAGGGTCAATTATGTCATAATACTGTAGTTAAAATCTTATGGTACTTAAGGGTCTAGGGTAGTAATGCTAAGTGTTTTACTTTCGAAGATATATTTTTTGTTGCCTTGAGTGAATTACCTTAACCAGTGTGGAGAGTGTCACAATTTAGTTCGTCAACTTTCCCAAGAAAGCATTGGAAGTTTATAGAATGAAGCTGGTCTGTCTGTACTGTTATATGTACCTTGACCGCTACAGAAGTGGAGTTGTGATATCAAACAGTATTGAAAGGCAGGTGAGCGATAAATGCCCATTTGATCTCTTGTCAAACACTCTGGATATCCTGTATTCATAACAACACATTTGATTAATCGTAGTCACATTCTAAAGGCATTTCCATATGACAAGGTTTATTTGAAAACAATTAATCAGATTCACTTTTATTGTTTATCTCCCATAATCTCAGACAGTAGACAAATTCTAAGATAAATCGGACCAAACTATTCGGGGATACATTTCATATGCAATTTGCTAAAGATATTTCTATCAAAAATAAATAAAATGCATGATAATGGTGTTACTGTAGTGTTGCAGCTTTCAATTCAGGTAATAGAAATCATTAGCTAAATGCATACATTTCAAGGGAAAACCTTCATATCTCTGATATCTTTTTTTCATATTCATTTTTAACAGATGAAATTGTTGGAATTATTTCTGTTACAGAAATATTCAAATATAGGGATAAATGTCTTAATATGGGAGATTATTCAGAAAAAAACACTTCACGTATCTGTTGCTAGACAAACGTTGTAACGACAACATCAATAAGTTTCCCGGAAGAAATCGACAAGAAACACGGTAAATGATGAGGAAAGACTTAGCATTTGTAATAATAGCAGTATGCATTCAAATGTATTTAACCGTTCAATTTTGTCTGTATTATTTTACAGCTAAAATCAGCAAAAAAGTAGATTACATTGCAAACAAGTTATAAAGTATAAGAAAGAAACAATTAAGAAATGGTTACTGTAGTCCGACAGGATACATATTGTTTCTTATGGAATGAAAGCAGCAACAAAACAGAATTGTTTTCCAAATATCAATGTATTTAAACTTGTAATTATCAACATTTCTTTTCATTCAGATGAAATATATCAGCAAAAAGCTCGATTCGCCGGTTATCAAATATACCTGTCAAATACAACAGGTTTGAGAAACAGTGGCAGATGTTATACAGACACAACTTCTACACAAAATATGGTGGACCTAACTCCACGACTTACATCATGTACAGGCAACACCCGATACCTGACAATTTACGTCGACCGTCAAACACTAGCTTACTCTTGGTACTCTACACAAGCTATACTGGAGCTCTGTGAAGTACAAGTTTATGGTGAGTATATCCGAACGGTAGTTTGATGTCAACCACTGGTACATCATTTGAAGTATTCAGTCTCCATTATTTTGTAATGTGTGTGTTTGTCATTCGTGCCCTGAAAACTTAAATCAACGAACTAAAGATTTTGTTTGAGAGAAATAAACTAAATTGACAGGAATGAAACATAGGAACATTATGTGTCAAAAGCTATCAGACTGATGTTTAATCACACGATGTTACGTACATGTTGGCGTCAATGTTTTGGAAATCTGCTTGTTCAGATAATAACTTTGATATTATAGAAATTAACAACATTATGACAAATCTTGTACGAAAATCATATCACCATGTTATGCAAAATATCAGAGTAGAATCAAATGAGTGTATTTTTCACACGTGTACCTATTGAATATCACGAGACATGTACATTTAAAAAAAAAAACTTGACTGGGAATAGTACCTGCCATTTTTAAAGACTTTGTTATGTTCTGGCCTGGGGACAAAACCAATTGCCTTCCTCACCTGAACGAACGTTAAACTTTAAAGCTAAAGGTGAGGTATTGTCCAGCAAGGCGCTATGGAATAAAATGTAGCTAGAAGTAGTGGGAAATGTAAAGATTCCAAATATTGCAATGGTGCAACAGGTTTATTTTGGTCGCTCTTGCGACCTCAAATAGAGGACACTAAAGCTAATCCCAAATTCTGCAGAGGTTTTTCACATCAATCTCCTCTTACGGCACATGCAGTGGTTAACAGCAAGTGTATTCATTTCTTGATGATCCCCGATCTGCAAGGGTGTCCCCGATCGGACGTGAAAAGATGTTAAATCACTAGCCAAATCACGATGGTTTTTCTCCGGGTAAACCAGAGTACCTCGCGCATAAAATAATATAGCTCGTTTAAGAAGGAAAGGATTTTTGTTCATATTGCATCAAAAGAGATACAAATTTCAGGTTGTGCAGTAGGGAAATATGGTGACGGAGATTGTGATTCAAACTGTGATACAACCTGTGTTAGTAGCCTGTGCCATCCTAACAGCGGTCAGTGTTCATGTAAGTAAATATATTTTGAGTCGATTTTTTAATTTTTATAGACTAAAGTTTTTATCGATATATATCAAACAAATGTGAAAATTGACAAAACTCCAGTCAATTATACAAAAATGTGTTATTCACAAAAGAAGGCGTTGCGTTTTGCACAAATATTGTCATTGTTTCCGATATTCAGGGTTACTAGACACCTGGAGAACAAATACATTGAAAAGTTTGTCATTTACGCATTTATTTATATATCATTAGAATATAAGATATTTTCTTTCGTTGACATAAAATTACATCACGAATGTTTACCATTAAGATGTTTACTATTGTTTTTCTTCATCTCATTTTTTCTTGATTTTAATGAAATGCCATTGCCTTTAAAAATATTATACTAACTGTCATTAAAACTACCATTTGATAATTGCAGTTTGATACTTTGAATCAGCAGTGATTACTTAATAACATATCATACACAGTAACGTCTTATTATTTGTAGACTGTGCGCCGGGATTTTATAAGTCTGGGCTTGTTTGTACAGCATGTTCGACAAATTGTTTGAATGGCGTGTGCAATGTGGAGTCCGGTCTTTGCTCAGGTAAGTAAAAGGTCATAATACTGGTATCTAAGATTAAAACATAATAAATGTTTGGGTGATTTTATGATAAACATGCAGTGATGTGTAGATATACACGGAATTACGTATGTTTACTCCTGCTCGCTAAACTGATTTTTGTATTGCTTTCCTGGAGTGTCTCACTTTCAGCCATTACTGCGACTAACATTACAGTACCAGGACACATGTCATCATCTTAATTACTTTGTAGTGTAGTTTATCTATATATAAGTGAAAAATAAATTGAAATTGTAGTAATGAATTTTGAAATACAATTATTATGACACCATGTAATGGCGATCGATGTGATCAATATTGGCCAGCAAAGTACGTCATTTACAAAATAAACAAGATTATGATGTTTCAAAGGTATAAATCATACACTTTATATTTGAATCAGTCAATTTTGTTTTAGTTACAGTAACTTACCGATAGAAACTGTTACGTGTGAATCACTCTACATTTACTATAACGTTGTTTGCGGCTCTGGATGAAAACACATCATAACGCCCGTGCGCTACCAAAGCTGTGTCAATCACATTGACTATTAATGGCATTTCAACGGAGTTCAATGAAATATACATTGGCTTATATCTATACAAATATCTTAGGCACCCTTTTAGTACTAATTTGATAATTCAGAAGAATTTCCTAGAAGAGATGAAAGTACTTAAGATTCGTTGTTGAGAAGTTTTCTTCTTACATTATATATATATATATTATTTTGTAATATTTTCTGAGAGCTGTGTTATAGTTAACTTGTATTTTTTATTGATAACTTGGATGACATATTAACCGATATTTTCAGAATGTGAGGTTGGATTCTATGGCGGTTTTTTCTCACATCGCAACATTTCGTTGCTATCCCGAATTATCACTAACGATTTACCGCACATTGATATTGATATGAGAAGTCTGTGAATTTGTAAATGAATGGTCACGCCTATACAATTGATGTTATCGAATTCATTTGGCGATTTCAAACTAAATTAGTTCTCCTTGTACAACAAATGTTGTAATATAAAAGTTATCTCTATAATAAGTAATGATCCTTACTTTCTTAATTCATTGTTTGTAAAAATATTATAATGTTTGGTAAACCAGCATGTTTGTGGGTGGGCGTGCGTTTTTGTTCCTTACGTAGCAAGGCACAAAGGCTTATAGGTACAAAAGCTTTCCTCTAATACCTCACTTCGTGTATCTCGTTTTACATGTACATGATCATTTTCAAAACCAAAAAAAAAAATGTTCACGTATACCTCATTTTAATGTTGTATTGTTGAACAATAAGTGTCCAAAACGATGTCTTACCGTGTCTTAAAATGACCCCGTTTTAAAACTGTTCGCCAAGAAATGTTCAACATTCGTTTGTCATAGTAAGGACTTGCTTATCAAACTCAATTGCTGATGCATTGAAGGTAAATGACTGTTTGCAGAATGTGTGCCTGGTGTGTATGGCCCCAACTGCACTCAGACCTGTTCTGTCAGCTGTCAAGACAAGTGTGAAAGAAACACCGGAGAGTGCAATGGTATAGATATTTGTTTCTTGTTTAAAATAAATCACATTGAATATGAATGTGAATTTCATAAATATTTGACTCGAGTTCTGCTCTAGTTGTTTAAACACATAACAAGGAATTTACATTTTAACTTTTTTATTTCAGCAACTGTATACTATAGCGTTATGCGTTCCTATAAGTTCCTATGTATAATGTACGTTACCTGTCTTGTCTATGTCACGTGATGTTCGTAATATTTATTGTTTAAGTCACGTGTTGTATGTTACCTGTAGTGTCCATGTCACGTGATGTCCTCTACCTGTGTTGCAAGCATGTATAAAAGTGTGTATGCTAGTGTATCCTCTTGGTTTTATTGGTCAGTAGTCTGTGTATGTATTTGGCACCAAAGCTACTGATTCTGCACAAACACATGACGTTGAATGGACGTGTAAACCATTGGGACAAGATACTGGAGACATTGAAGTATTCGGTTTGTACCATTATGATTTTAAAAACATGATGGTAAGCATATTAATTCTTGCTGAAATTAACATTGTACAAGTTAAATCAATAACTAACTATTTACTCATCTTTTTGAGAATCGACATTTTTTTCTAGAATAATATCAAAGTGATTTAATGTTCATGCATTTAATCATATATTTTATTTATTTTTACAGTTCTTGATCTGGACACTTATTCTATTGAATATATAGAGTCAGGTAAAACTGGTCATTTTAATACTTTGTAATATGCATTGTCCAATTTAATATAATGAAAATATACTGATCAAAAATTAAATACCTGCAATATTTTTAATTACACACGTGTTTTCCGGCTTTGTTTGATGTATATTTGTGCGCAATGTACGGATGGTGTTCTTTATGAGTTATGTGTGAATACACAACCGTGCTTACACTTTTGTAATCGTATATTGTGTAAACATAGGATTCATCGAAACATAACTTTACGAAATCGATTGTGATTTCAATTTATAATGAGTTGTACACT
>NW_018407524.1:0-511 GCF_002113885.1 Mizuhopecten yessoensis
GGACTATAAAGTATGTGTGTGTACCAGGGACTATACAGTATGTGTGTGTAACAGGGACTATAAAGTATACGTGTGTTACAGAGACTATAAAGTATGTGTGTGTAACAGGGACTATAAAGTATGCGTGTGTTACAGAGACTATAAAGTATGTGTGTTCTAACAGGGACTATAAAGTATGTGTGTGTACCAGGGACTATACAGTATGTGTGTGTAACAGGGACTATACAGTATGTGTGTGTAACAGGGACTATACAGTATGTGTGTGTAACAGGTACTATAAAGTATGTGTATGTAACAGTGACTATAAAGTATGTGTCTGTAACATGTACTATAAAGTATGTGTCTATAACAGGGACTATAAAGTATGTGTGTGTAACAGTGACTATAAAGTATGTGTCTGTAACAGGTACTATAAAGTATGTGTGTGTAACAAGTACTATAAAGTATGTGACTGTAATTCCCGTAAATATCAGTAACATACCATCAATAGTAAGACTGACATTCCCATACA
>NW_018407524.1:4351-4597 GCF_002113885.1 Mizuhopecten yessoensis
GCCATACATATCAGTATCATATCATCAATGGTAAGACTGGCATTCCCATACATATCAGTAACATACCATCANAGACTGACATTCCCATACATATCAGTAACATACCATCAATAGTAAGACTGACATTCCCATACATATCAGTAACATACCATCAATAGGGAGACTGACATTCCCATACTTATCAGTAACATACCATCAATTGTAAGACTGATATTCCCATACATATCAGTAACATACCATCAATAG
>NW_018407524.1:9109-38482 GCF_002113885.1 Mizuhopecten yessoensis
GCGTTCCCATACATATCAGTAACATGCCATCAATGACTTGGACAACCAAGAGCTTTGCTATACGAGCTCCAGCCTGTAACCATAGACATGGCGCAGTTGTCACCTAGAGATGCCACCAATATTGATGTTCTGAAGAAGTTGGAGAATAAAACTCAGGATCTTACAGAGGGACAGGGTGCAGAAATAATGGATGTTTCTTAGTTAAAGATCCAGTTTCTCTTTTAGTGACACTGACATTGGCCATACTGTAAAGCAATGTATTGACCTAGACTATCCAATACTATGAAGCAACGTTGTAGAAGAATTCTTCCCACCTTGAAGTAATAAGTCACCCTCAGCAGGAATCATTTGACGAGCACATTCTCCTTGGTTATCAATTGTTGTTATTGTAAGGAAGAAGCCTGGAGCTCTTTGGATACAGTGTATGTGTCAATTATCGCCACCTGAATGAACGTATCATTAAGGATGCGTACTTTTTATCGAGGATAGACAGGATGCTGGACTCCTTGGCTGGGAACCGTTATTTTTCTGTCATTGACATTTAATCATGCTACCACCAAGTATATATCGCCGAGGACCACAAGGAGAGAACAACCTTTACCATAGAACCATAAGGATTCTGGGAAAATAACCGCACGCCTTTTTGTTTGCCTAACGCACCTGCTAATTACTAGCGACTAGTGGAAGGTGCCATGGGAGCGCTTCATGCTACCATGTGTTATGTTTATATAGATGATGTTATTGTTACGTTTTGTAATATTCCCACGTGTTACTTTCTGTAACAATTCCGCCGCTGCCACCAGTTCAAATTAATTGAACAACACAATAAGTACATTGATATTTACACTTTATTTACAACACAAGTATTTCAATCCGTCATAGAATGTACAAGTGTTCACCATTTTGAACGTAATCTCTCCACTCCAAGATAATCTCCTACTATCAACTGCAAGACTACTCAGACCTAAGACTACAGCTAAAACTACTTTTCTTACTTACTTCCTAACTCTGCTCTATGTCTCTAGACCTCTCAACTCCTCATGTCTCTAGACCTCTCAACTCGGTCTCCCTGACTCAACATTTTCTCTCCAACTCTCCAACTCCACTCCTCTATTCCAACTCTCCAACTCTACTCCTCTATTCCAACTCTCCAACTCTACTCCTCTGTTCCAACTCCCTAACTCTACTCTTCTATCCCAACTCCCCCAATCTAATCTGCTACTCCTAAACTTGACTACCTTATTATCTGTCCCCTTAGCAAAATCCTGCTACATTAAAATTGTTGATAAGTTAGCAAAATCCTGCTAAATATGACCCCTACCCGACAAGGTTAAACTGGCCATAAATCCTGCAAAATTTGACCCCAGGTCAGCATCAGCCGGCTGCGGAGGCACAAACACTACGTCACAGACAGACTACAGACGGTCACACTAATGTACAGATCCTAAACTATATCACAAGCACAATTATCTACGGCTACTAATAGCTAAAATCTTCACATAAAACTCTGACACTGACCACGAGCCAATGCTAATAAAATGGATAGCTAATCATCTGTACACGTTGAACAATTAAATTCGTAACATTATCATCTTTACAAAGACGGATGAAGACCTGGCAAACTCGAGGAAAGATGGACAAGTGCTCGCTCTTTAAGAGGAAAGTCAAGTATGCAGGTCATACAATTTCCGAGGTTGGAATAGAGGCGGACCCGGACAAACTTGAGGAGGTTGAAAACTGGTCGCAGCCGGGTCAAATTGGGACATTTCTGGAGTTAATTTGATACTATCACCGGTTTGTCAAAAACTTTAGCAGGATTGCAAAGCCCCTGACTATCTAGATGTCAGCTCATGTAAAAACATTAAAGGTTGGAAAGAAATATAAAAGCCAACCCAAACTGGAATGGGTTTAGGCAAAAGATCAAGAAATTGCCTTTACCACATTGACGTCATGTTTATGTGGACCACCTATGATGGGATATCCTGACTTCAGCCCGATAAGTTAACCCTTTGAAATCTCTACACATCGAACTCAACGCCATATCATGCTATTGGCAACGGGCTGTGCGAGCGATTTAACCGAATACTCATAGGAATGCAAGGAACATTATCAGGGAGAAAGCAGGATCTGAAGTCCCACACTTCCAAGGATTAAACTGTACTTGGCAAGATTCCCCAGGACACTATACTTTCTGATGTTTGGGAGAAATTCTCGGCTTGAAGTTGATTTAGCGTTTGGAGTACCTACGGATGGCCCTTAAATGGGTGAGTCACTAGCATCTCAAGGAAGCTTACGCTCTAGAACCAGCAGGTACTGACTGCGCCAAGACTCGTCAGAAGAATAATTACGACACCAAGGTACAAGGTGCAAGGCCAACAAGTGGGAGTAATGCCCGTATATTATTCTATCATAACCAAACCAAGACGTCCTTGTATTTGAGTTCAATATGTTGCTACCTATCAGCGTCTTACCAGGACGCGTGAAAGCTCCAACACCCGCTCCAAGACAACAGAGGCTTCGTTAGACGAAACAGACCAACACCCGCTCCAAGACAACAACGGCTTCGTTAGACGAAACAGACCAACGCCCGCTCCAAGACAACAACGGCTTCGTTAGACGAAACAGACCAACCCCCGCTCCAAGACAACAACGGCTTCGTTAGACGAAACAGACCAACGCCCGCTCCAAGACAACAACGGCTTCGTTAGACGAAACAGACCAACCCCCGCTCCAAGACAACAACGGCTTCGTTAGCCGAAACAGACCAACACCCGCTCCAAGACAACAAAGGCTTCGTTAGAGGAAACAGACCAACACCCGCTCCAAGACAACAACGGCTTCGTTAGACGAAACAGACCAACACTGCCGTACCAGATGAGGATAAGAGGTCTGATTCGTCATCGTAATCAGATTATTATGCGATGGTGGTTTTCAGCGAGGAGATGATAACACTGAACACTAGAAATGAGCCGGATCTCAGAGAGACCGGAGGAGACCTGGATGGATGAGGAATAGGCCATATGCTTGCTCACAGCAACAAGTGGAACCTGGATAGATATCCCGAGCACATTTTTAAACTCAGTTTTCACCCTCCGACGTCTTCAAAGACAAGGGAGAGAATGTTACGATGGTGCTCCTCAACATCATCACTGGTAAACGATTATTTTAAGTACATACGTGTTTTTAAAATAATGTCGTGGTGATACGGATGATACCGGTAGCTTAAAGGTACTAGTGTTAATTTCACAAGTCACTTTCAGTGTTTATTTTTATCTTTTATGGATGTCATCGTCGTTGTATTTCATGTTGATGACTACACTTACTTTACGGTAAAATCTGTATCTTGTATCTTAGATACCTGATATGGATTGTAGCATATATTTCTGATTTCAAGTTATATTAATATTGTAGTACTGTAAAAATGTGTTTTGAACGGTCTATATGGTATTGGTTAACATAGGTGATGCCGTGTATTGTATCTAAGGTTGTGATATTTAGTCGTGTATGTTAGTTAGGTGGTCTATAGTATTGGTCATTACGTAAAGTTCTATATCTGTTTTGATTGGCTGTTTCTTGTGGTCAGTTTGGCGCGTTAGTCTTTGTGTCTCATATGTTCGTGAGTTAGAACTTTGTTGTGAGTTAGAACTTTGCTGTTTAGAACTTTGTTGTGAGTTAGAACTTTGTTGTGAGTTAGAACTTTGAATTTGATATTAGTGCTGTAGATCTACGATCGACCAATAACAATACATATATAATGTGAGTCTATCTATTGCCCTCTGTCTGTCACCCTCCACATCAGGTCTTAATAAATGACAGATGAACAATTAGAGGAATCGGTGTTGTTAATTAATGCACATGATTTTAGCCACAATAAACTAACCTAACAATTAGAAACTATTAGGAAATCGTCCTTAAGACTCTAATTTGTAAATTCGCGCACAGGTTATATAAGCCAGCGCACGTGACAGGTGAGAAGGGACTGGCATGGGAAAATTTCAAAGAAAAAAAATGTCATAAATATTAAAAAAAGCGTCAGTTCAACGCTACTAAAACCAGACGTAGAGAAACGTGGTGTGTGGAGTCTTGAGGACAGCTCCCAAAACTAGCAAGACTACGGAGAAAACCATGTGTTGGATGTAAAGAGACCGCGCCGAAACGTCACAGCGGCAGTGTCGGCGCGGCCAGCAGTCTAAGGGAAATAACTCTCTCAACTTTCGTCAAGTATCGACCACATATTGACACATTCGTAAGCATCACTCATTCCTCTATCATAGAAATTATGGTTTCGTATCATAATTTGGAAGGAATATATGAGAAATAACTCGCCAAAAGATAAAAAGACCATGACGTAATGTCAACATTGCGTTTTTTTTATATATTGATCGGTAAAAGATGTTCCATCTTGGATCTGATCAGACTGAATGTGGTTTTTTTGTCATGAGTTGTCTCTCTCTCAGTACGCACAGAAGGTCGTAAAAAACGTCGATTGTCAGTGAATAGATATGTAGCTTATAAAATAAACACTCACTCCATACACTCACTTTACACTGACTATTGAAAAACCATAAATATCATGCATTGTCGGTATATGAAATGTGTGTATATAATGTGTATTGTGTATATAATATGTATTGTGTATATAATGTGTATTGTGTATATAATATGTATTGTGTATATAATGTGTATTGTGTATATAATATGTATTGTGTATATAATGTGCAATGTGTATATAATGTGTAATGTGTATATAATGTATATTGTGTATATGATGTGTATTGTGTATATAATGTGTATTGTGTATATAATGTGTATTGTGTATATGATGTGTTTTGCGTATATAATGTGTATTGTGTTTATAATGGGTATTGTGTATATGATGTGTATTGTGTATATAATGTATATTGTGTATGTGATGGGTATTGTGTATATAATGTGTATTGTGTTTATAATGTGTATTGTGTATGTGATGTGTATTGTGTATATAATGTGTTTTGTGTATATAATGTGTATTGTGTATATAATGTGTTTTATGAATATAATCCTAAGGTTGTGTTAAGATTTGCATGTGTGTAGTGTCGATATTATTTAGGTTTGTATGTGTGTGTAGTTTAGATATTATTTAGATTTGTATGTGTGTGTAGCTTCGATATTGTTTAGATTTGTATGTGTGTGTAGTTGAGATATTGTTTAGATTTGTATTTGTGTGTAGTTGAGATATTGTTTAGATTTGTATGTGTGTGTGTAGTTAAGATATTGTTTAGATTTGGATTTGTGTGTAATGTGGATATTGTTTAGATTTGTATGTGTGTGTGTAGTTTAGATATTGTTTAGATTTGTATGTGTGTGTAGTTGAGATATTGTTTAGATTTGTATTTGTGTGTAGTTGAGACATTGTTTAGATTTGTATTCGTGTGTGTAATGTCGATATTATGAGCTCTCCTGGTCCGAAGGACCAAGGTGAGCTTATGCCGTCGTCCGTCCGTCCGTCCGTCCGTCCGTCAACAATTCCTTTAAACGACTTCTCCTTCTTAACCACTGATTGAAATTCAACTAAAAAATTGAAGCATCCCTAGGTGGTGGGGATTCAAAATTGTACAAATGGTGGGGCTGACTCCCCAGGGAGCTGAGGGGCGGGGCCAAAAGCGGGCAATTTGGCTATATTGCTTTAAGCGACCTCTTCTCTGGACTAAGGAGTGGATATCAACCATATTTGACTGGAAGCAACCCTACGTGGTGGGGATTCAAAATTGTACAAATAATGGGACTGACCCTCCAGGGGGCTGAGAGGCGGGGCAAAAAGCGGGCAATTTGGCTATACTGCTTTAAGCGACTTCTTCTCTGGAACTAAGAAGTGGATATCAACCATATTTGACTGGAAGTATCCCTAGGTGGTGGGGATTCAAAATTGTACAAATGGTGGGACTGACCCCCAGGGGGCTGAGGGCGGGGCCAAAAAGGGGGCAATTTGGCTATATTGCTTTAAGCGACTTCTTCTCTGGAACTAGGAAGTGGATATCAACCATATTTGACTGGAAGCATCCCTAGTTGGTGGGGATTCAAAATTGTACAAATGATGGGACTGACCCTCCAGAAGGCTGAGAGGCGGGGCAAAAAGGGGACAATTTCGCTATATTGCTTTAAGCGACTTCTTCTCTGGAACTAAGTAGTGGATATCAACCATATTTGACAAGCATCCCTAGGTGTCAGGGATTCAAAATTGTACAAATGATGGGGCTGGCCCCCAGGGGGCTGAGGGCGGGGCCAGAAAGGGGGCAATTTGGCTATATTGCTATAAACGACTTCTGTAGAACTATGCCAAGGATATTGATCATATTTGGTCGAAAGTATTCATGGGAGGCAGGGATTCAAAATTGTACAAATGGTGGGGCTGATCACACGGGCTAAGAGGTGGGGCCAAAACAAGTGTATTACTTGGAAAGGGTTGAGATCCCCACCCTGTAACAGTATATACAATTGCTGACTATAAAGAGATGATTGCACATATGCTTCCATGATGGCCTTGGGGACTTAACCCCTGGGTCATAACTTTCAAACGGTTGAGATCCCCACCCCAAAACTATATATACAAATACTGGGCAAAAAGAGACAAATGCACGAAATGCATGAAAAATCTAATACAGATATTCTACAAGGATTGGCCTTGGGGTCTGGCATATTCCCTTGATCTCATTCAGAGAATATTTTGCCATTATTGCTTTGGTATCCAGGTGAGCGATACAGGCCATCTGGGCCTCTTGTTTAAATTTGTATGTGTGTGTGTAATGTCGATATTGTTTAGATTTGTATGTGTGTGTGTTTAATGTTGATATTATTTAGATTTGTATGTGTGTGTGTTTAATGTCGATATTATTTAGATTTGTATGTGTGTGTGTGTAATGTTGATATTATTTAGATTTGTATGTGTGTTTAATTTTGATATTATTTAGATTTGTATGTGTGTGTGTGTAATGTTGATATTATTTAGATTTGTATGTGTGTGTGTGTAATGTCGATATTATTTAGATTTGTGTGTATGTGTGTAATGTCGATATTGTTTAGATTTGTATGTGTGTGTGTGTAATGTTGATATTATTTAGATTTGTATGTGTGTGTGTGTAATGTCGATATTATTTAGATTTGTATGTGTGTGTGTAATGTCGATATTGTTTAGATTTGTATGTGTGTGTGTGTAATGTTGATATTATTTAGATTTGTATGTGTGTGTGTGTAATGTCGATATTATTTAGATTTGTATGTGTGTGTGTAATGTCGATATTGTTTAGATTTGTATGTGTGTGTGTGTAATGTTGATATTATTTAGATTTGTATGTGTGTGTGTATAATGTTGATATTATTTAGATTTGTATGTGTGTGTGTGTAATGTTGATATTATTTAGATTTGTATGTGTGTTTAATTTTGATATTATTTAGATTTGTATGTGTGTGTGTGTAATGTTGATATTATTTAGATTTGTATGTGTGTTTAATTTTGATATTATTTAGATTTGTATGTGTGTGTGTGTAATGTTGATATTATTTAGATTTGTATGTGTGTTTAATTTTGATATTATTTAGATTTGTATGTGTGTGTGTGTAATGTTGATATTATTTAGATTTGTATGTGTGTTTAATTTTGATATTATTTAGATTTGTATGTGTGTGTGTGTAATGTTGATATTATTTAGATTTGTATGTGTGTTTAATTTTGATATTATTTAGATTTGTATGTGTGTGTGTGTAATGTTGATATTATTTAGATTTGTATGTGTGTGTGTGTAATGTCGATATTATTTAGATTTGTGTGTATGTGTGTAATGTCGATATTGTTTAGATTTGTATGTGTGTGTGTGTAATGTCGATATTATTTAGATTTGTATGTGTGTGTGTGTAATGTTGATATTATTTAGATTTGTATGTGTGTGTGTGTAATGTCGATATTATTTAGATTTGTATGTGTGTGTGTAATGTCGATATTGTTTAGATTTGTATGTGTGTGTGTGTAATGTTGATATTATTTAGATTTGTATGTGTGTGTGTTTAATGTCGATATTATTTAGATTTGTATGTGTGTGTGTGTAATGTTGATATTATTTAGATTTGTATGTGTGTGTGTGTAATGTCGATATTATTTAGATTTGTATGTGTGTGTGTATAATGTCGATATTATTTAGATTTGTATGTGTGTGTGTGTAATGTTGATATTATTTAGATTTGTATGTGTGTGTGTGTAATGTTGATATTATTTAGATTTGTATGTGTGTGTGTGTAATGTCGATATTATTTAGATTTGTGTGTATGTGTGTAATGTCGATATTGTTTAGATTTGTATGTGTGTGTGTGTAATGTCGATATTATTTAGATTTGTGTGTGTGTGTGTAATGTCGATATTGTTTAGATTTGTATGTGTGTGTGTGTAATGTTGATATTATTTAGATTTGTATGTGTGTGTGTTTAATGTCGATATTATTTAGATTTGTATGTGTGTGTGTGTAATGTTGATATTATTTAGATTTGTATGTGTGTGTGTGTAATGTCGATATTATTTAGATTTGTATGTGTGTGTGTAATGTCGATATTGTTTAGATTTGTATGTGTGTGTGTGTAATGTTGATATTATTTAGATTTGTATGTGTGTTTAATGTTGATATTATTTAGATTTGTATGTGTGTGTGTGTAATGTTGATATTATTTAGATTTGTATGTGTGTGTGTGTAATGTCGATATTATTTAGATTTGTATGTGTGTGTGTAATGTCGATATTGTTTAGATTTGTATGTGTGTGTGTGTAATGTCGATATTGTTTAGATTTGTATGTGTGTGTGTTCAGTGTTGATATTGTTTAGATTTGGATGTGTGTATGTGCAATGCCGATATTGTTTAGATTTGTATGTGTGTGTGTGTAATGTTGATATTATTTAGATTTGTGTTTGTGTGTGTAGTTGAGATATTGTTGAGATTTGTATGTGTGTGTAGTTTAAATATTGTTTAGAAATGTATGTGTGTGTATTTTAGATATTGTTTAGATTTGTATATAAGTGTGTATTTTAGATATTGTTTAGATTTGTATATATGTGTGTAGTTAAGATATTGTTTAGATTGGTAGCTGTTTGTGTATAGTGTCGATATTGTTTGGATTAGGATGTGTGTGTGTAATGTCGATACTATTTAGATTAGTATGTGTGTGTGTAGTTGAGATAATGTTGAGATTTGTATGTGTGTGTAGTTTAAATATTGTTTAGATTTGTATGTGTGTGTATTTTAGATATTGTTTAGATTTGTATATAAGTGTGTATTTTAGATATTGTTTAGAATTGTGTGTGGGTGTGTGTAGTTTAGATATTGTTTAGTTTTGTATGTGTGTGTGTAGTTTGGATATTGTTTAGATTTGTATGTGTGTGTGTGTGGTTAAGATCTTGTTTAGATTAGTATGTGTGATATTGTTTAGATTTGTGTGTGTGTGTAGTTTAGAGTATGTGTGTGTGTAGTTGAGGTATTGTTTAGATTTGTATGTGTGTGTGTTATGTTGATATTATTTAAATTGGTATGTATGTGTGTATTGTTGATATTATTTAGATTTGTATGTGTGTGTGTAGAGTAGATATTGTTAAGATTTGTATGCGCGTGTAGTTAAGATATTGTTTAGTTTTGTATGTGTGTGTGTAGTTGAGGTATTGTTTAGATTTGTATGTGTGTGTAGTTGAGATATTGTTTAGATTTGTATATAAGTAATGTCGATATTATTTAGATTTGTATGTGTGTGTGTAGAGTAGATATTGTTAAGATTTGTATGTGTGTGTGTGTGTAATGTTGATGTTGTTTGAATTTGTATGTATGTGTGTCTAATGTTGATATTATTTAAATTGGTATGTATGTGTGTAATGTCGATATTATTTAGATTTGTATGTGTGTGTAGGATATTATTTAGATTTGTATGTGTGTGTGTAGCTTAGATATAGTTAAGATTTGTATGTGTGTGTGTAGTTGAGATAATGTTGAGATTTGTATGTGTGTGTAGTTGAGATATTGTTTAGATTAGTATGTGTGTGTGTTACGTCGATATTGTTTAGATTTGTATGGGTGTGTGTAGTTTAGATATTGTTTAGAATTTAGATTTGTATGTGTGTGTAGTTTAGATATTGTTTAGTTTTGTATGTGTGTGTAGTTTAGATATTGTTTAGAATTGTGTGTGTGTGTGTGGTTTAGATATTGTTTAGAATTGTGTGTGTGTGTGTGGTTTAGATATTGTTTAGAATTTAGATTTGTATGTGTGTGTGTAGAGTAGATATTGTTAAGATTTGTATGTGCGTGTAGTTAAGATATTGTTTAGATTTGTGTGTGTGTGTGTAGTTTAGATATTGTTTAGAATTGTGTGTGTGTGTGTGTAGTTTAGATATTGTTTAGATTTGTGTGTTTGTGTAGTGTCGATATTGTTTAGATTTGTATGTGTGTGTGTAGTTTAGATATTGTTTAGATTTGTGTGTTTGTGTAGTGTCGATATTGTTTAGATTTGTATGTGTGTGTGTATAATGTTGATATTATTTAGATTTGTATGTGTGTGTGTGTAGTTGAGATATCGTTTAGATTTGTATGTGTGTGTGTAATGTCGATATTATTTAGATTTGTATGTGTGTGTGTGTGTAATGTTGATATTGTTTAGATTTGTATTTGTGTGTAGTTTAGATATTGTATAGATTTGTATGTGTGTGTGTGTGTAATGTTGATGTTGTTTGAATTTGTATGTATGTGTGTCTAATGTTGATATTATTTAAATTGGTATGTATGTGTGTAATGTCGATATTATTTAGATTAGTATGTGTGTAGTTAAGATATTGTTTAGTTTTGTATGTGTGTGTGTAGTTTAGATATTTTTAAGATTTGTATGTGTGTGTGTGTAGTTTAGATATTTTTAAGATTTGTATGTGTGTGTGTGTAGTTTAGATATTGTTAAGATTTGTATGTGTGTGTTTGTAATGTCGATATTATTTAGATTAGTATGTGTGTGTGTTACGTCGATATTGTTTAGATTTGTATTCGTTTGTGTAGTTAAGATATTGTTTAGATTGGAAGCTGTTTTTGTGTAGTTGAGATATTGTTTAGATTTTTATGTGTGTGTGCGTAGTTGAGATATTGTTTAGATTTTTATTTGTGTGTAGTTTAGATATTGTATAGATTTGTATGTGTGTGTGTGTAGTTTAGATATTTTTAAGATTTGTATGTGTGTGTGTGTAGTTTAGATATTTTTAAGATTTGTATGTGTGTGTGTAGTTGAGGTATTGTTTAGATTTGTATGTGTGTGAGTGTAGTTGAGATATTGTTTAGATTTTTATGTGTGTGTGCGTAGTTGAGATATTGTTTAGATTTTTATGTGTGTGTGTGTAATGTCGATATTATTTAGATTTATATGTGTGTGTGTGTAATGTTGCTATTATTTAGATTTGTATGTATGTGTGTGTGGTTAAGATCTTGTTTAGATTAGTATGTGTGTGTGTAATGTCGATATTATTATATTGTTTAGATTTGTATGTGTGTGTGGAGTTAAGATATTGTTTAAATTTGTATGTGTGTGTGTAATGTCAATATTATTTAGATTTGTATGTGTGTGCGTGTAGTTGAGATATTGTTTAGATTTGTATTTGTGTGTAGTTTAGATATTGGTTAGATTTGTATGTGTGTGTGTAATCTCGATATTATTTAAATTTGTATGTGTGTGTGTAATGTCAATATTATTTAGATTTGTATGTGTGTGTGTAGATTAGATATTGTTAAGATTTGTATGTGTGTGTGTAGTTCAGATATTGTTAAGATTTGTATGTGTGTGTGTAGTTGAGGTATTGTTTAGATTTGTATGTGTGTGTGTGTAGTTGAGATATTGTTTAGATTTGTATTTGTGTGTAGTTTAGATATTGTTTAGAATTGTGTGTGGGTGTGTGTAGTTTAGATATTGTTTAGTTTTGTATGTGTGTGTGTAGTTTAGATATTTTTAAGATTTGTATGTGTGTGTGTAGTTTAGATATTTTTAAGATTTGTATGTGTGTGTGTAATGGCGATATTATTTAGATTTGTATGTGTGTGCGTGTAGTTGAGATATTGTTTAGATTTTTATTTGTGTGTAGTTTAGATATTGTTTAGATTTGTATGTGTGTGTGTGTAGTTGAGATATTGTTTAGATTTGTATGTGTGTGTAGTTAAGATATTGTTTAGATTTGTTTGTGTGTGTGTAGTTAAGATATTGTTAAGATTTGTGCGTGTGTGTGTAGTTAAGATATTGTTTAGATTGGTAGCTGTGATTGTGTAGTGTCGATATTGTTTGGATTTGTATGTGTGTGTAATGTCGATATTGTTTAAATTTGTATGTGTGTGTGTTATGCCGATATTGTTTAGATTTGTGTGTGTGTGTGTGTAATGTTGATATGATTTAGATTTGTGTGTGTGGGTGTGTTATGCCGATATTGTTTAGATTTTTATGTGTGTGTGTGTAATGTCGATATTATTTAGATTTTTATGTGTGTGTGTAGTTAAGATATTGTTTAGACTTGTATGTGTGTGTAGTGTCGATTTTATTTAGATTTGTATGTGTGTGTGTAATTTAAATATTGTTTAGATTTGTATGTGTGTGTATAGTTTAAATATTGTTTCGATTTGTGTGTGTGTGTGTAGTGTCGATATTGTTTAGATTTGTATGTGTGTGTGTAATGTCGATATTATTTAGATTAGTATGTGTGTAGTTAAGATGTGTTATGCCGATATTGTTTAGATTTGTGAAGATATTGTTTAGATTTGTATGTGTGTGTGTAATGTCGATATTATTTAGATTAGTATGTGTGTAGTTAAGATATTGTTAAGATTTGTATGTGTGTGTGTGTAATGTTGATATTATTTAGATTTGTATGTGTGTGCGTGTAGTTAAGATGTTGTTTATATTAGTATGTGTGTGTGTAATGTCGATATTGTTTAGATTAGTATGTGTGCGTGTCATGTCGATATTATTTAGATTAGTATGTGTGTTTGTAGTTGAGATATTGTTTAGATTAGTATGTGTGTGAGTGTGTAGTTAAGATATTGTTTAGATTTGTATTTGTGCGTAGTTTAGATATTGTTTAGATTTGTATGTGTGTGTGTAGTTTAGATATTTTTAAGATTTGTATGTGTGTGTGTAATGTTGATATTATTTAGATTTGTATGTGTGTTTGTGTAGTGTCGATATTGTTTAGATTTGTATGTGTGTGTGTGTAATGTTGATATTATTTAGATTTGTATGTGTGTTTGTGTAGTGTCGATATTGTTTAGATTTGTATGTGTGTGTGTGTAATGTCGATATTGTTTAGATTTTTATGTGTGTGTGTGTAGTTGAGATATTGTTTAGATTTGTATATGTGTGTGTAATGTCGATATTATTTAGATTTGTATGTGTGTGTAGTTAAGATATTGTTTAGTTTTGTATGTGTGTGTAGTTAATATATTGTTTAGATTTGTATGTGTATATTGTTTAGATTTGTTTGTGTGTGTGTAGTTTAGATATTTGTTAGATTTGTATATGTGTGTGTAGTTAAGATATTGGTTAGATTTGTATGTGTGTGTGTGATATGTCGATAATGTTTAGATTTGGATTCGTGTGTGTAGTTAGATATTATTTAGTTTTGTATGTGTGTGTAGTTAATATATTGTTTAGATTTGTATGTGTATATTGTTTAGATTTGTTTGTGTGTGTGTAGTTTAGATATTGTTTAGAGTTGTATGTGTGTGTGTGTAATGTTGATATTGTTTAGATTTGTATTTGTGTGTAGTTAAGATATTGTTTAGATTTGTATACGTGTGTGTAGTGTCGATTTTATTTAGATTTGTATGTGTGTGCGTGTAGTTAAGATATTGTTTAGAAGATATTGTTTAGATTTGTTTGTGTGTGTGTAGTTTAGATATTGTTAAGATTTGTATGTGTGTGTGTAATTTAAATATTGTTTAGATTTGTATGTGTATATTGTTTAGATTTGTTTGTGTGTGTGTAGTTTAGATATTTTTAAGATTTGTATGTGTGTGTGTAGTTTAGATATTTTTAAGATTTGTATGTGTGTGTGTAATGTTGATCTTGTTTAGATTTGTATGTGTGTGTAGTAGTGTCGATTTTATTTAGATTTGTATGTGTGTGTAGTAGTGTCGATTTTATTTAGATTTGTATGTGTGTGCGTGTAGTTAAGATATTGTTTAGAAGATATTGTTTAGATTTGTTTGTGTGTGTGTAGTTAAGATATTGTTTAGCTTTGTATGTGTGTGTAGTTAAGATATTGTTTAGACTTGTATGTGTGTGTGTAGTTTAGATATTTGTTAGATTTGTATATGTGTGTGTAGTTAAGATATTGTTAAGATTTGTATGTGTGTGTGTAATGTCAATATTATTTAAATTTGTATGTGTGTGTGTGTAATGTTGATATTGTTTAGATTTGTATTTGTGCGTAGTTTAGATATTGTTTAGATTTGTATGTGTGTTTGTGTAGTGTCGATATTGTTTAGATTTGTATGTGTGTGTGTGTTATGTCGATAATGTTTAGATTTGTATTCGTGTGTGTAGTTAGATATTGTTTAGTTTTGTATGTGTGTGTAGTTAAGATATTGTTTAGTTTTGTATGTGTGTGTAGTTAAGATATTGTTTAGTTTTGTATGTGTGTGTAGTTAAGATATTGTTTAGATTTGTATGTGTGTGTGTGTAATGTCGATATTGTTTAGATTTGTATGTGTGTGTGTAATGTTGATATTGTTTAGATTTGTATGTGTGTGTGTAGTTAAGATATTGTTTAGATTTGTATACGTGTGTGTAGTGTCGATTTTATTTAGATTTGTATGTGTGTGTAGTTAAGATATTGTTTAGATTTGTATGTGTGTGTAGTTAAGATATTGTTAAGATTTGTATGTGTGTGTAATGTTGATATTGTTTAGATTGGTATGTGTTTTGGTAAACAATTATTAAATTACGACACGTTTCAAGAGGTAACCGATTGCAATGATGTTAACCAATGGTCATGACTCTGTCTCGCCACGGATACGGCGATTAATACACTTATCTCTAGGGAATGTACGACAATTTCACGCTCCTTCAATCGGCCTGTTCTTTAAGGTAAAATATCCATCAGACACCGAATACACACACTGTCATGCAATAAAACCAGACTGGATAGATACATTAGTCTTTGTCACATCTCCCAACCATCACTTTCCTCATACTCCTATTTTCAATACTGCAAATTCATATTTGTCCTTATGAATTGCGTTTAATGTCGTTTATGACTTGGCGCGTCCCCCTCCTGTCACTGCTCATTTTAGCCATAAATATATACTGGATTGAGCCTTATAGCGACTAATGCAAAGTATTGGCATTCGAATGCAATCATCGTTACTTTCAGGAGATGTGATGGGGATAAACGGAAAATGAAGTTCCACTGTCAGAGTGGTGAATCATTTCTTTTGATTGCTGGTTGACACACGAACTGTTCGCTGATCATTTCGTTAATAGATATCCATAGAGGCCTGCGAAAGGAGACTAACACAGGCTGTACAGCATTAAGCTCCACACGCCCTTCTACATAGACAGGTTTAGTAGAAGAAGAGCAGTATTTATCTGTAATGTATGTCTCTATTTGAGAAAACATGTTATTTTAAAAAAAAATTTGAAAGGAACTTCGTTAACGATGACGTGTTGGTGTTTAGAAAATCTGGAATAACTCTCAGAGTCTTGAAAAAACGATGTTCATTTTGACACGGGATTGCGAAATAAGAATAACTCGTCAAATCTCGACAATATCCGTCAAATCTCGACAATACTCGTCAAATCTCGACAATATCCGTCAAATCTCGACAATATCCGTCAAATCTCGACAATATCCGTCAAATCTCGACAATATCCGTCAAATCTCGACAATATCCGTCAAATCTGGACAATATCTGTCAAATCTCAAAAAAGCACCGAAACAGACAACATACCGTATTGTATATTGCCACGACTCCATTTGGAAAATCACCGAGAAATCCAGGCAAGCACAGACAATTGGTAGCTAGAACTGCGCGTGTACTTCTCCTATTGTCATCGCTCTAGAATGACGTCAAAAGTTTTTTTGGCGTGAACAGCTGCGTCTGTAAGCAATAGTTTATTTTAGAATGTGTTATTTGATATTTCATTATTGAAAATAGACTAATATTATAAAATTCGTAGTTCTTATCGCCAATGCATGACAAGTAATAAATGTTATAAACGCAATCCCGAAGAAATCATCGGATTCTACGGTTTAGAAAATATTCAACGACAAAAATTTGGATGAAATTGTAATTTCAACTTTTTCTGTAAACCACAAGATCAGACGAGTGAAAGGAAAACTTATCATTTCAGATGTTAATGAAAGGTAAGGAACTGTATTGAGTGAAACGCTTAATATAAATGGTAACAAGTTGAGAACTTCCAGACCTCATTTTAGCCATAAATGTATACTTTCAGAACTTTCAAATCAGAGTTAACACCAGGCCCCGCTTGCATGAAACCTCTTAACTTCGTTCTCAATGCTTAACTTTGAGTATATGCTTAACTATAAGTATATGCTTAACTATAAGTATATGCTTAACTTTGAGTATATGCTTAACTATAAGTATATGCTTAACTATAAGTATATGCTTAACTTTGAGTATATGTTTAACTATAAGTATATGCTTAACTTTCGGCTATCTACAAAATTCTTAATTCTCAATTCTTAGATTTTAAGTTGAAAATACACCAATATTATTTTGAGAACGGTCCTTAGCATGCTTAAGTCTCATTCTCAAATATGGCGGACATGGATTGAGCACTCCATCGTCCACTTCAGAAAACTGTGACAAGTCGAGTGAATTTTAATCAGAAGCCAAGCAGGTATCTTTAACATACTTTCATGGTAGGCCTAATCAATACTGCATGTGGACCACCCAAAGACATACAGAGGTCAGGTCCTTTCTGTTTTCACATCTTACAGTTGTGTGCGATAAGACGAAGGTTTCATGCATAGGCATTTGTTTCTGTTAATAAAAATAGTATTTTATGAGTAGGGTGTGATTGTTTTTCTCGTGACTTTTTTTTATTGACAGAAACAAATGCCTGTGGTTTCATGCATTGGAGACATACTCCGGTCGCTACTGTGCTCGGCGTTCCAACTCGAAACCGAATGTCGATGTGTGTTGTTGCCGCCAACTTTAAATATTTGCAACAGGACAAACACTTGCTAAATAACGAGTTATACATTATATGCACTCGCAGTTCCGATAACACAAACTTTCATGACATAAACGACTGTCAGGGCCCCCTATCGGCGACTTCAATAGTCTAGACTATTCGCAGTACTAAGTACTGTATGGGACTAAAGGTGTCCGCCAGTAGCCATTATTCGCCAGTAGCCATTATTCGCCATGACATCGTATGAAGCAATATTATAAATCAGTCTGCTTTGGTCAATTGTTACGCCACACTTTGTGATATTCCCAAAAGTGATACATAATAATCAATAAGAACAACATCACCAATACTTAATATACACTGTAGATTGTATGTCTCCATTTCATGATATCCATATTTATTTTTATTAATAGGACCATGGGCCTTAACGGTCACCTGAGTCCAACAGTATTTATTTTTGTTGTTGAAATATGAAGAGGAGATAATGATGTCAATCATTCCTACCAATTTGAGTAAAAAATAGTTAAGTATAACGTTAAGTTAAGAATGTCAGGACCATGAGTTGATCATTCCTAGACCAAATTTCAGTTCAATCGGCCTATTAGATTTGATCCAAGTTACAATGTATCATCAAACATGTCCTCCAAAAAAGTATGGGACATGATCCGGAAAAAAGTGGGAAAAGGAAAAAAGTCAACATCCTCATTAATAAAATAAAAGTTTTTTCGTCTAAGGCTGAAATTGCTGTTGCATTTGCAAAAAACTTAGCTAAAAACTCATCCCATTTAAATCACTCCCAAAAATTCCAGTCTTTAAAGAAGAAAAAAACAAGAAAAAACAATCTGAATTTCAAATCATCAAACAAAGAAAGTTAAAATGAACCATTTACCTTACCAGAACTTGTTGATTCGCTTGCAAAATCAAAGGACTCTGCTTCAGGTCTAGATGATATCCCATATAAATTTCTCAAACACCTACCGGACTCGTCACTTAGATGCCTTCTTAATGCATTCAATTAAGTGAACGCGTTCGGGAAAGATTCCAGATTCTTGGAAGAACAATTATACCTATCCCGAAACCGGGTAAGAATGCTACTGACCCAAACACCTACCGTCCTATTTCTCTGACTAATTGTGCATGTTAAACTTTAGAACGAATGATTAACATAAGACTGGTTTGGTTTCTTGAGGCAAATGATCAAATATCCCCTCTTCAATGTGGTTTTAGAAACAGAAGAGGGACAAATGACCATCTCATCAGACACGAGACATTCATAGGAGAGACTTTGCAAAGAAGGATCACATTGTTGCTGTGTTCTTTGATCTTGAGAAGGCTAATGATACTACATGGTAGTGTGGCATCATGAAAGATCTTCCCGACCTTGGCGTACATGGAAACCTTCCCAATTTTATATCTATTTACCTATCAGATAGATACTTCAAAGTCCGTGTTGGTTCAACTTTTTCTGAAACGTCTAAACAGGAAATGGGAGTCCGCCAGGTTGAATCCTATCAGTCACCCTGTTTGGTCTTAAAATCAATGATATAGTCAAATGTCTTGGTCAGTCAACAAAAGGGTCGTTATTCGTGGATGACTTCTTGATCTGTTACAGATCTAAGAACATGCACACGATAGAACGACAACTTCAACATAGTTTAAACAAATTACAAATTTGGGCAGACGAAATCGGCTCTAAATTCTCTAACTCCAAAATTTTGTGCATGCATTTTTGTCAGAAACGAAAAGCACACAATGACCCAAATCTTACACTTGCTGGCATTAAAATTTCTGTTGTTGAACAAACCAAATTTCTCGGCCTCTTTTTTGATTCGAAACTCTCTTTCATACCACATATAAAGTATCTGAAAGATAAGTGTTCCAAGGCGCTAAACATTATACGAGTCCTTTCTCATACTGATTGGGAAGCGGACGGACCTTGAAATGCTTTTGCGCCTATACAGATCACTTATTCGAACAAAACTCGATTATGGTTCAATGATATACGGATCGGCGCGCAGTTCTTACCTGCAGATGCAAGACCCAATCCATGGAGCTTTCCGAACAACACCTATAAAAGCCTTTACGTGGAAGCGAATGAACCATCCCTTATGACAGAAGGGAAAAACTTGCATAACAGTTTGCTGCTCAATTAAAATCAAACCCTAACACTTCTGCTTTCGACCAAGTATTTATTCAAATTTCTTGTAAGAAGTCAACATAAAGTTGACTGACATAGCTGAATTTCATATATCTGATGTTCCTCCGTGGACCATTCAAACCCCTGATTTTAACTTTACATTACATGAGCGAGGGAAATCCACTGTGATGCCCGAAGAACACAAATCCTCCTTTCGGGAATGCATTTTGAAGTACCCTTCTCATACACAAATTTACACCGAAGGTTCCAAAGAAGGTGAGAAAGTGGCAGTAGCCACTTCAGTTCGACTACTAGACGGCGCCTCCATCTTTTCTGCCGAAGCATGCGCCATTGGTTTTGCCCTCGACCATATCGATGAACACCGCATTAAAAAGGCAATCATTTGTTCAGACTCTCTATCTGTCCTACAAAGTTTACAGTTACGAGATCTTAAAAACTCATTCGTACAAAACCTTGCTTTTCGCATATCTCGTATCTTCAAGAAATCTAAAATGACTTCACCATGGATTCCGAGCCATGTCGGAATTAAAGGCAACGAATTTATTGACAGAGAAGCATAAAATGGGTTAAATCTCCCACAAACAAATATCAAACTACCATATACACATTTTAAACCTATTATTCGTGCAGCCATTCGAAATAAATGGCACCAACGCAACCAGCAACAAACTTTTCATAGTACAATCGAAACTTAAAACATTTTTTCCCAGTCGGAGAGATCGTAGAGAGGAAGTTGTCATCTCTCTGCTCCGCACTGGGCACAATTATCCTACTCATCCGTAAATTTTAAAACGAGAAAATCCACCTACATGCCACGCATGTGACACTCCATTTACAGTGGAACATTTTTTAATAGAATGTTCCGATTTTAAACACATTCGTATTAATTCCTTTGAGTCCCGGATATGAAAACTCGTTTCAGTTCCGTGGACTCGAAGGCATTATTTAACTATTTGAAAGACATCGGTCTGTTCTATAGACTCTGGTGTCTTTTAACCTACTTTACCCTCTTTGACGTTATACATATCACATGTTCTAATTCATCTATTCATTATCTCATTCATCTTTTCTTTTTTTCTTCTCTATTTTAACCACATTTTTATTTTAATTATTAACACATACAATCCGAATGCTTCAAAAGATATTCATTTTTATCTGATTTTACCTTCGCTACTCACATGTTTGTTTAAAAAAACAGAATTAAAACAAGTCAAGGCCCTAAAAGACCCTAGCTATCGAAGGGTCGTCAAACACAAACAAACAAACAAACAAACAAACACCCCTCGAAGTTATCACCATGAGATCTTCACGTCTCACGCAACATGTCACAAACACCCCTCGAAGTTATCACCATGAGATATTCACGTCTCACGCAACATGTCACAAACAACACTCGAAACTTCACCTAGAGACCTCCACATCACACGCAACAAGTCACAAACACCCCTCGAAGTTATCACCATGAGATCTTCACGTCTCACGCAACATGTCACAAACACCCCTCGAAGTTATCACCATGAGACCTCCATGTCTACTGCAACATGTCACAAACACCTCTCGAAATTATCAATATGCACTTACTCTTCTCCACAAACATGTCACAAACACACCTCGAAGTTATCACCATGAGACCTCCACATCTCATGCAACAAGGTACAAACACCCCTCGAAGTTATCACCATGATACATCCACGTCTCCCGCAACATGTCACAAACAACACTTGAAGTTATCAACATGAAATATCCACGTCTCCCGCAACATGTCACAAACAACACTCGAAGTTATCACCATGATACCTTCACGTCTCACGCAACATGTCACAAACACCCCTCGAAGTTATCACCATGAGACCTCCACGTTTCCCGCAAGATGTCGCGAACAACACTCGAAGTTATCACCAAGAGAGATCCACGTCTCCCGCAACATGTCACAAACACCTCTCGAAATTATCAATATGCATTTACACTTCTCCCCAAACATGTCACAGACATACCTCGAAGTTATCACCATGAGACCTCCACGTCTATCGCAACATGTCGCAAACACCCCTCGAAGATATCACCAAGAGACCTCCACATCTCACGCAACAATTCACAAACACCCCTCGAAGTTATCACCATGAGACATCCACGTCTTCCGATACATGTCACAAACAACACTCGAAGTTATCACCATGATACCTTCACGTCTAACGCAACATGTCACAAACAACACTCGAAGTTATCACCAAGAGACCTCCACATCTCACGCAACAATTCACAAACACCCCTCAAAGTTATCACCATAAGACATCCACGTCTCACGCAACATGTCACAAACACCCCTCGAAGTTATCACCGTGAAACATCCACGTCTCCCGCAACATATCACAGATAACACTCGAAGTTATCACCATGAGACCTCAATGTCTCCCGCAACATGTCATACCCCCCCCCCTCGAAGTTATCACCAAGAGACCTCCACATCTTACGCAACAAGTCACAAACAACACTTGAAATTATAACCATGAGACATCTACGTCTCCCGCAACATGTCACAAACAACTCACAAAATTATCACCATGAGACCTCCACGTCTCACGCAACATGTCACAAACCCCCCTCGAAGTTATCACCATGAGACATCCACGCCTCCCGCAACATGTCACAAACAACCCTTGAAATTATAACCATGAGACATCTACGTCTCCTGCAACATGTCACAAACCCCCCTCGAAGTTATCACCATGAGACCTCGACGTCTCTCCAAGAATGTCGAAACACCTCTCGAAGGTATAAGCATGGGACCGGTAGGTCTCCCGCAACATGTCACAGACCCCATCGAAGTAATCAACATGAGACCTGCACTTCTCTCCAAACATGTCACAAACACCTCTCGAAGCTGTAAGCATGAGACCGGTACGTCTCCCACAACATGTCACAGACACCCCTTGAAGTTTTAGCATGAGACCAGCACGTCTCCCGCAACATGTCACAAACAACTCACAAAATTATCACCATGAGACCTCCACGTCTCCCTAAACATGCCACAAACACCTCTAGGAATTATCAATATGCACTTACACTTCCTCCTAAACATGTCACAAATACCCCTGGAAGTTATCAGCATTAGATCGGAACGTCTTCTCCAACATGTCACAAACACCCCTCGAAGTTATCACCATGAGACCTCCACGTCTCTCCAAGCATGTCGCAAACCCCTCTCGAAGCTATAAGCATGGGACCGGTAGGTCTCCCGCAACATGTGACAGACCCCAATCGAAGTTATCAACATTAGACCTGCACTTCTCTCCAAACATGTCGCAAACACCTCTCGAAGCTGTAAGCATGAGACCGGCACGTCTCCCCTAACATGTCACAGACACCCCTCGAAGTTATCACCATTAGACCTCCACGTCTCCCGCAACATGTCTCATACACCTCTCGGAAAAATCAATATGCACTTACAATTCTTCCTAAACATGTCACAAATACCTCTGGAAGTTATCAGCATTAGATCGGAACGTCTTCCCCAACATGTCACAAATACCTCTCAAAGCTATCAACATTAGACCGGCATGTCTGCCGGAATATGTCACAGACACACCTCGAAGTTATCAGCATGCCCAAAACATGTCATAGACACCTTTCGAAGCTATAAGCATGAGAACGGCACGTCTTTCCCAACATTTCACAGACACCCCTTGAAATTATCAGTATGAGACCGGCACGTATCCCTTAACATGTCAGAGACACCACTTGAAATTATCACCATGAGATCTCCACGTCTCACGCAACAAGTCACAAACACCCCTGGAAGTTATCACCATGAGACCTCCACGTCTCACGCAACATGTCACAAACACCCCTTGAAGTTATCACCGTGAGACATCAACGTCTCCCGCAACATGTCACAGACAACATTCGAAGTTATCATCATGAGACCTCCACGTCTCCCGCAACATGTCATAGACCCCCCTCGAAGTTATCACCAAGAGAGACCTCCACATCTCACGCAACAAGTCACAAACACCCCTCGAAGTTATCACCATGAGACCTCCACCTCTCCCGCAACAAGTCACAAACACCCCTCGAAGTTATCACCATGAGACATCCATATCTCCCGAAACATGTCACAAACACCCCTCGAAGTTATCACCATGAGACCTCCACGTCTTCCGCAACATGTCACAAACACACCTTGAAGTTATCACCATGAGATCTTCATGTCTCACGCAACATGTCACAAACAACACTCGAAATTTCACATAGAGACCTCCACATCTCACGCAACAAGTCACAAACATCCCTCGAAGTTATCACCATGAGACCTCCATGTCTACTGCAACATGTCACAAACACCTCTCGAAATTATCAATATGCACTAACTCTTCTCCACAAACATGTCACAAACACACCTCAAAGTTATCACCATGAGACCTCCACATCTCATGCAACAAGGCACAAACACCCCTCGAAGTTATCACCATGATACATCCACGTCTCCCGCAGCATGTCACAAACAACACTTGAAGTTATCAACATGAAATATCCACGTCTCCCGCAACATATCGCGAACAACACTTGAAGTTATCACCATGAGACATCCACGTCTCCCGCAACATGTCTTTACACTTCTTCCTAAACATGTCACAGATACCCCTGGAAGTTATCAGCATTAGACCGGAACGTCTTCCCCAACACGTCACAAGCACCTCTCAAAGCTATCAGCATGAGACCGGCATGTCTGCCGGAATATGTCACAGATACTCTTCGAAGTTATCAGCATGTCCCAAAACATGTCATAGACACCTTTGTAAGCTATACGCATGAGAACGGCACGTCTTTCCCAACATTTCACAGACACCCCTTGAAATTATCAGTATGAGACCGGCACGTATCCCTTAACATGCCAGAGACACCACTTGAAATTATCACCATGAGATCTCCACATCATGCCCAAAACATGTCATAGACACCTTTCGAAGCTATACGCATGAGAACGGCACGTCTTTCCCAACATTTCACCGACACCCCTTGAAATTATCAGTATGTGACCGGCACGTATCTCTTAACATGCCAGAGACACCACATGAAATTATCACCATGAGATCTCCACATCATGCCCAAAACATGTCATAGACACCTTTCGAAGCTATAAGCCTGAGAACGGCACGTCTTTCCCAACATTTCACCGACACCCCTTGAAATTATCAGTATGTGACCGGCACGTATCTCTTAACATGCCAGAGACACCACATGAAATTATCACCATGAGATCTCCACATCTCACGCAACAAGTCACAAACACTCCTCGAAGTTATCACCATGAGACCTCCACGTCTCACGAAACATGTCACAAACACCCCTCGAAGATATCACCGTGAGACATCCACGTCTCCCGCAACATGTCTTTACACTTCTTCCTAAACATGTCACAGATACCCCTGGAAGTTATCAGCATTAGACCGGAACGTCTTCGTCAACACGTCACAAGCACCTCTCAAAGCTATCAACATGAGACCGGCATGTCTACAGGAATATGTCATAGACACCCCTCGAAGTTATCCCCATGTCCCAAAACATGTCATAGACACCTTTGTAAGCTATACGCATGAGAACGGCACGTCTTTCCCAACATTTCACCGACACCCCTTGAAATTATCAGTATGTGACCGGCACGTATCTCTTAACATGCCAGAGACACCACATGAAATTATCACCATGAGATCTCCACATCATGCCCAAAACATGTCATAGACACCTTTCGAAGCTATAAGCCTGAGAACGGCACGTCTTTCCCAACATTTCACAGGCACCCCTTGAAATTATCAGTATGTGACCGGCACGTATCCCTTAACATGCCAGAGACACCACTTGAAATTATCACCATGAGATCTCCACATCTCACGCAACAAGTCACAAACAACCCTCGAAGTTATCACAAAGAGACCTCCACATCTCACGCAACATGTCACAATCACCCCTTGAAGTTATAACCATGAGATCATTACGTCTCCCGCAACATGTCATAGACCCCCCTCGAAGGTATCACCAAGAGAGACCTCCACATCTCACGCAACAAGTCACAAACACTCCTCGAAGTTATCACCATGAGACCTCCACGGCACCCCTTGAAATTATCAGTATGTGACCGGCACGTATCTCTTAACATGCCAGAGACACCACATGAAATTATCACCATGAGATCTCCACATCATGCCCAAAACATGTCATAGACACCTTTCGAAGCTATAAGCCTGAGAACGGCACGTCTTTCCCAACATTTCACAGGCACCCCTTGAAATTATCAGTATGAGACCGGCACGTATCCCTTAACATGCCAGAGACACCACTTGAAATTATCACCATGAGATCTCCACATCTCACGCAACAAGTCACAAACACTCCTCGAAGTTATCACCATGAGACCTCCATGTCTACAGCAACATGTCACAAACACCTCTCGAAATTATCAATATTCCATCCCTCGAAATTATCACCATGAGACCTCCACGTCTCACGCAACATGTCACAGACCCCCCTCGAAGTTATCACAAGGAGACCTCCACATCTCACGCAACAAGTCACAAACAATCCTCGAAGTTATCACCATGAGACATCCATATCTCCCGAAACATGTCACAAACACCCCTCGAAGATATCACCGTGAGACATCCACGTCTCCTGCAACATGTTAGAAACACCCCTCGAAGTTATCACCATGAGACCTCCATGTCTACAGCAACATCTCACAAACACCTCTCGAAATTATCAACCCTCGAAGTTATCACCATGAGACCTCCATGTCTACACCAACATGTCACAAACACCTCTCGAAATTATCAATATTCAATTACACTTCTCCCCAAACATGTCACAGACATACCTTGAAGTAATCACCATGAGACCTCCACGTCTCTCGAACCTTGTCGCACACCCCTCTCGAAGCTATAAGCATGAGACCGGCACGTCTCCCACAACATGTCACAAACAACACTTGAAATTATAAGCATGAGACATCCACGTCTCCTGCAACATGTTAGAAACACCCCTCGAAGTTATCACCATGAGCCCTCCACGTCTCTCGAAACATGTCGCAAACCCCTCTCGAAGCTATAAGCATGAGACCGGCACGTCTCCCACAACATGTCACAAACACCCCTCGAAGTTATCAACATGAGACATCCAAGTCTCCCGCAACATGTCATACCCCCCATCGAAGTTATCACCAAGAGACCTCCACATCTTACGCAACAAGTCACAAACCCCCCTCGAAGTTATCACCATGAGACATCCATATCTCCCGAAACATGTCACAAACACCCCTCGAAGATATCACCGTGAGACATCCACGTCTCCTGCAACATGTCACAAACACCCCTCGAAGTTAGCAACATGAGGCATCCACGTCTCCCGCAACATGTCACACACAACACTCGAAGTTATCACCATGATACCTCAACGTCTCCCGCAACATGTCATACCCCCCCCCCCCCCAAGTTATCACCAAGAGACCTCCACATCTTACGCAACAAGTCACAAACCCCCCTCGAAGTTATCACCATGAGACCTCCACGAAGCTGTAAGCATGAGACCGGTACGTCTCCCACAACATGTCACAGACACCCCTTGAAGTTTTAGCATGAGACCAGCACGTCTCCCGCAACATGTCACAAACACCTCTCGGAATAATCAATATGCACTTACACGTCTTCCTAAACATGTCACAAATACCCCTGGAAGTTATCAGCATTAGACCGGAACGTCTTCCCCAACATGTCACAAATACCTCTCAAAGCTATCAACATTAAGACATCCACGTCTCCCGCAACATGTCTTTACACTTCTTCCTAAACATGTCACAGATACCCCTGGAAGTTATCGTTATCACCATGAGACCTCCACGTCTCCCGCAACATGGCACAAACACCCCTCGAAGTTATCACCATGTGACCCCCACGTCTCCCGCAACATGTCACAAACCCCCCTCGAAGTTATCACCATGAGACCTCCATGTCTACACCAACATGTCACAAACACCTCTCGAAATTATATACCTTGAAGTAATCACCATGAGACCTCCACGTCTCTCGAAACAGGTCGCAAACCCCTCTCGAAGCTATAAGCATGAGACCGGCACGTCTCCCACAACATGTCACAAACAACACTTGAAATTATAACCATGAGACATCCACGTCTCCTGCAACATGTTACAAACACCCCTCGAAGTTATCACCATGAGACCTCCACGTCTCTCCAAGAATGTCGCAAACACCTCTCGAAGCTATAAGCATGGGACCGGTAGGTCTCCCGCAACATGTCACAGACCCCATCGAAGTTATCAACATGAGACCTGCACTTCTCTCCAAACATGTCACAAACACCTCTCGAAGTTGTTAGCATGAGACCAGCACGTCTCCCGCAACATGTCACAAACAACTCACGAAATTATCACCATGAGACCTCCACGTCTCCCTAAACATGCCACAAACACCTCTAGGAATTATCAATATGCACTTACACTTCCTCCTAAACATGTCACAAATACCCCTGGAAGTTATCAGCATTAGATCGGAACGTCTTCTACAACATGTCACAAACACCCCTCGAAGTTATCACCATGAGACCTCCACGTCTCTCCAAGAATGGCGCAAACACCTCTCGAAGCTATAAGCATGGGACCGGTAGGTCTCCCCTAACATGTCACAGACACCCCTCGAAGTTATCACCATTGGACCTCCACGTCTCCCGCAACATGTCTCATACACCTCTCGGAATAATCAATATGCACTTACAATTCTTCCTAAACATGTCACAAATACCTCTGGAAGTTATCAGCATTAGATCGGAACGTCTTCCCCAACATGTCACAAATACCTCTCAAAGCTATCAACATTAGACCGGCATGTCTGCCGGAATATGTCACAGACACACCTCGAAGTTATCAGCATGTCCCAAAACATGTCATAGACACCTTTCGAAGCTATAAGCCTGAGAACGGCACGTCTTTCCCAACATTTCACAGACACCCCTTGAAATTATCAGTATGAGACCGGCACGTATCCCTTAACATGCCAGAGACACCACTTGAAACATGTCACTCCCGCAACATGTCACAAACACCCCTATAAGTTATCACCATGAGACCTCCATGTCTACAGCAACATGTCACAAACCCCTCTCGAAATTATCAATATTCACTTACACTTCTCCCCAAACATGTCACAGAGATACCTTGAAGTAATTACCATGAGACCTCCAGGTCTCCCGCAACATGTCACAAACACCTCTCGGAATAATCAATATGCACTTACACTTCTTCCTAACATGTCACAAACACCCCTCGAAGTTATCAACATGAGACATCCACGTCTCCCGCAACAAGTCACAAACACCCCTCGAAGTTATCACCATGAGACCTCCACGTCACTCCAAACATGTCTCAAACAACACTTGAAGTTATCAACATGAAACATCCACGTCTCCCGCAACATGTCACAAACAACACTTGAAATTATCATCATGAGACATCCACGTCTCCCACAACATGTCACAAACACCCCTCGAAGTTATCACCATGAGACATCCACGTCTCCCGCAACATGTCTCAAACAACACTTGAAATTATCACCATGAGACCTCCACGTCTCCCGCAACATGTCACAAACACCCCTCGAAGTTATCACCATGAGACCTCCACGTCTCTCGAAACATGTCGCAAACCCCTCTCGAAGCTATAAGCATGGGACCGGCACGTCTCCCGCAACATGTAACAGACCCCCATCGAAGTTATCAACATGAGACCTCCACGTCTCCTGCAACATGTCATAGACCCCCCTCGAAGTTATCACCAACAGACCTCCACATCTCACGCAACAAGTCTCAAACACTCCTCGAATTTATCACCATGAGACATCCACGTCTCCCGCAACATGTCACAAACACCCCTCGAAGTTATCACCATGAGACCTCCATGTCTACAGCAACATGTCACAAACACCTCTCGAAATTATCAATATTCACTTACACTTCTCCCCAAACATGTCACAGA
>NW_018407524.1:40137-41396 GCF_002113885.1 Mizuhopecten yessoensis
ATCACCATGAGATCATTACGTCTCCCGCAACATGTCATAGACCCCCCTCGAAGTTATCACCAACAGACCTCCACATCTCACGCAACAAGTCACAAACACTCCTCGAATTTATCACCATGAGACATCCACGTCTCCCGCAACATGTCACAAACACCCCTCGAAGTTATCACCATGAGACCTCCATGTCTACAGCAACATGTCACAAACACCTCTCGAAATTATCAATATTCACTTGCACTTCTCCCCAAACATGTCACAGAGATACCTTGAAGTAATCACCATGAGACCTCCACGTCTCCCGCAACATGGCACAAACACCCCTCGAAGTTATCACCATGAGACATCCAGGTCTCCCGCAACATGTCACAAACACCTCTCGGAATAATCAATATGCACTTACACTTCTTCCTAAACATGTCACAAACACCCCTCGAAGTTATCAACATGAGACATCCACGTCTCCCGCAACAAGTCACAAACACCCCTCGAAGTTATCACCATGAGACCTCCACGTCACTCCAAACATGTCTCAAACAACACTTGAAGTTATCAACATGAAACATCCACGACTCACGCAACATGTCACAAACAACACTTGAAATTATCACCATGAGACATCCACGTCTCCTGCAACATGTCACAAACACCTCTCGGAATAATCAATATGCACTTACACTTCTTCCTAAACATGTCACAAACACCCCTCGAAGTTATCACCATGAGACCTCCAGGTCTCCCGCAACATCTCACAAACACCTCTCGGAATAATCAATATGCACTTACACTTCTTCCTAAACATGTCACAAACACCCCTCGAAGTTATCAACATGAGACATCCACGTCTACCGCAACAAGTCACAAACACCCCTCGAAGTTATCACCATGAGACCTCCACGTCACTCCAAACATGTCTCAAACAACACTTGAAGTTATCAACATGAAACATCCACGTCTCCCGCAACATGTCATAAACACCCCTCGAAGTTATTACCATGAGACATCCACGTCTCCCGCAACATGTCTCAAACAACACTTGAAATTATAACCATGAGACATCCACCTCTCCTGCAACATGTCACAAACACCCCTCGAAGTTATCACCATGAGACCTCCACGTCTCTCCAAGAATGTCGCAAACACCTCTCGAAGCTATAAGCATGGGACCGGTAGGTCTCCCGCAACATGTCACAGACCCCCATCGAAGTTATCAACAAGAGACCTCCACGTCTCCCGCAACATGTCATAGACCCCCCTCGAAG